>NC_135992.1:2016489-2131478 GCF_053455715.1 Rhinoraja longicauda
ACTGCCCTCTGTGGCAGAGAATTCCACAAATTGCTCCCACTTCCCAAAGACGTGCGGGTTTGTGGGTTAATCGGCCCTTTGTAAATTGCCCCCTGGTGCGTAGGGAGTGGGTCTTCTACATCACCTTGCGTTTGAGGCAGCAGAAGTTACAAAGCTACTTCTGCCTCTGCAGTCTCTGTTTGTGGTCGTCCGCCTGGGCTGGGGTCAGTTGACGGGGCCTCACCACGGGCAGGTCGACAACGTGAGTGGATGAGAATGTGGGATAACACAGAACTAGTGTTATCAGAACCAGGGCAGTCACGGTGGCGCAGCGGTAGAGTTGCTGCCTTACAGCGAATGCAGCGCCCGAGACCCGGGTTCCATCCTGACTACGGGTGCTGTCTGTACGGAGTTTGTACGTTCTCCCCGTGACCTGCGTGGGTTTTCTCCGAGATCTTCGGTTTCCTCCCACACTCCAAAGACGTACAGATTTGTAGGTTAATCGGCTGGGCAAATGTAAAATTAAAAACATTGTGCCTAGTGTGTGTAGGATAGTGTTAGTGTGCGGGGATCGCTGGGCGGCGCGGACACGGTGGGCCGAAGGGCCTGTTTCCGCGCTGTATCTCTAAATCTAAAAAAATCTAAATCTAAAATCGAGTGTGAAGGGGTGGTCGAGGGGCGGCTTGGACCAAAGGGCCTGTTTCCAAGCTGCATCTTTGAGGCAAACTCTCGAAATGATCCTGGAGAGTGAGGCGGGTGGGAGTATCTGGGACGATTCTTTCATCCCCACATTCCCTGTTGTTTGCTCTCCCCACTATCCCCCCCCCCCCTCGACCCCGAAACATCGCCCAGTCCTTCTCTCCAGGGATGCTGCCTGCCCCGCTGAGTTACTCCAGCATTTTGTGTCTACCATCGATTTGTACCAGCATCTGCAGTTATTTTCCTACACAAAGACAGCCCAAGATGGCATGCAGTCTGTCTGTTTACGAAGAGAGAGTGCTGGGAATACTCAGCGGGACGGGCAGCCTCTGGAGGCAGATGTGCTAAATCCTTCAGGTCCGAGACACGAGGAAGGGCAGCCTGTTTCTTGGCTGTGTGAACAGTCGAATCAGACTGAGGAATTTGGAAGAGGATTACTTGCTGGTGTGTAGGAAAGAGCTGCAGATGCTGGTTTAAACTGAAGGTAGACACAAAATGCTGGAGCAACTCAGCGGGTCAGACAGCATCTCTGGACAATAGACAATAGGTGCAGGAGGAGGCCATTCGGCCCTTCGAGCCAGCACCGCCATTCAATGTGATGATGGCCGATCATTCTCAATCAGTACCCCGTTCCTGCCTTCTCCCCATACCCTCTGACTCCGCTATCCTTAAGACCTCTATCTAGCTCTCTCTTGAATGCATTCAGAGAATTGGCCTCCACTGCCTTCTGAGGCAGAGAATTCCACAGATTCACAACTCTCTGACTGAAAAAGTTTTTCCTCATCTCAGTTCTAAATGGCCTACCCCTTATTCTTAAACTGTGGCCCCTGGTTCTGGACTCCCCAACATTGGGAACATGTTTCCTGCCTCTAACGTGTCCAACCCCTTAATAATCTTATACGTTTCGATAAGATCTCCTCTCATCCTTCTAAATTCCAGTGTATACAAGCCTAGTCGCTCCAGTCTTTAAACATATGACAGTCCCGCCATTCCGGGAATTAACCTAGTAAACCTACGCTGCATGCCCTCAATAGCAATGGGCTGAATAGCCTGTTTATGTAAATCCTACACAAGTCTGCATGACCTGTGATCATAAAAATAATCTATGGTCCCCAAGGGAAATCTAACCTCCCCCCTCTCTCACAAGCACCTGCCCCTCGCTGTGAATGCAAACACTTGGCCAATGTAACAGAGCATTATGTGAGAAGTCTCGTGCGCGGAGAGAGGGAGAGGGGAACAGGTACACCTGAAAATCAAAATGGTACGGACAGCTTCGAACCTGACAATAGGTAATAGTGTTCCGAACTAATGGCAGTCCCGGCGTTGAGTGTTTGTCGTTGTGATGAGCGCTGTGATAATGGCACTCTGCTTATTGAACATGACAGTGATGCTTTATGGGTCTTTGTGTGTGTCCTGATTGTTGCAGGGTCCAGCCGATGATGTGAGTTACGGTCACTGCCTCCAGCGCGTTACAGCCGTGGGTCCACACCTCAGCCAGCTCGCCCCGGCAGCCCACTCGCACAAAGGGAGAGGTGCTTGCGGGCGGCAGTGGTGAGGGCTTACAGTGCCCAGCTGCGTCCGCCCGACCTCCTCTGGATCCTCGCCTCTCCCCCCCAACGCCGGCCGTCATTCTCCACCCCCCACCACGAGTCCTCGCTGTCGCCCGGCGCTGAGCGGCTGAGAGCGCCTGTGGAGATGCGCTTGATGGCAGGGCTGTGGAGCTCGGTACTGACGGGGCAGGTACTGATGTGGGCCGGCGCGCGCGGAGGGAAGGTGGAGCCGGGCGCTGCCGAGACCGAGACCGAGAACGCTACCAAGGCCTGGCCGTCCGAGCAGGCCCCGGGCTCCACGGAGGCGCCGCTGAACTCGGACCAATGCCGCGGCTACTACGACGTGATGGGCCAGTGGGACCCACCATTTAACTGCAACGCCGGCACCTACCTGTACTGCTGCGGTACCTGCGGATATCGCTTCTGCTGCGAGTTCCAGCACGACCGGCTGGACCAGAGCACCTGCAGTAACTACGACACCCCCAACTGGGCCAACACCAGCAAGCCCCCCGTCAAAGTGGAGGACAACCTGCCCCAGGACCACGACAAGGACAAGACCAACATGATCGTCTACATCATCTGTGGGGTGGTGGCCATCATGGTGTTGGTGGGCATCTTCACCAAGCTGGGCCTGGAGAAAGCCCGCGGACCGCAGACAGACATGAACATGTCCAGGTAGGACCTCAGCTCCAAGCGCACTGCCCTTTAGTACTTACAGGCACAGCGTGGAAACAGGCCCTTCGGCCCATCGAGTCCATGCTGGCCATCAACCACCCATGTACAAAATCATGAGAGGAATAGATCGGGTAGACGCACAGAGTCTCTTGCCCAGAGTAGGGGAATCGAGGACCAGAGGACATAGGTTCAAGGTGAAGGGGAAAAGATTTAATAGGAACCCGAGGGGTAACTTTTTCACACAGAGGGTGGTGGGTGTATGGAACAAGCTGCCAGAGGAGGTAGTTGAGGCTGGGACTATCCCAACGTTTAAGAAACAGTTAGACAGGTACATGGATAGGACAGGTTTGGAGGGATATGGACCAAGTGCAGACAAGTGGGACTAGGGTAGCTAGGACATTGTTGGCCGGTGTAGGAGAGTTGGGCCGAAGGGCCTGTTCCACACTGTATCACTCTATAACTCTGTACACTTGGAGCAATTTAGTTTACAGATACAGTGTAGAAACAGGCCCTTCGGCCCATCGAGTCCATGCTGGCCATCGGTCATCTGTACACTAGTTCTATGTTATCCCACTTTCTCATCCGCTCCCTGCACAGTTGGGGGCAGCTTAGTTTAGTTTGGCGATACAGCGCGGAAACAGGCCCTTCGTCCCACCGAGTCCATGCCGACCAGCGATCCCCGCACACTAGCACTGTGCTACACACACTAGGGGACAATTTACAATTCTTTCTGAAGCCAATCAACCTGCACGTCTTTGGGGTGTGGGCGGAAGCTGGAGCACCCAGACAAAGCCCACGTGGTCACAGGGAGAACATGCAAACACCACACAGACAGCCCCTGTAGTCAGGATCCAACCCAGATCCCAGGTGCTGTGAGGCAGCAACTCTACCGGCTCACCTGTCTCGCGATATTACAACGACTAAAAGACATTTGAACTGCTACATGCACACAGGAAGAGTTCAACGGTTTAGATATTTTATTGTCACCGACGTACAGAGAAAAGCTTTGCTATCCAATCAACTCAGGGCCTGTTTCCGTGCTGTAGGGCTCATTGCACCCGGGCTGGGGATGACCAAAGAGGAGACAACTGGGCTGGTGTTGTGCCACAGGTGTCGGGTCAGTGCTGCTGAATCCATCCCCTGCTAGCGTTGACTCTTGTGCCTCGAGTATGAATGGGAACTGGGCCTGTAAATGTGTCACGTAATAATTGCCAGTGTGTTGGTGTGTGGCTACGCTCACCATTTATGAAGAGGAACCTGGGGATTTATGGTCAGAAGTGTTGGCAGGAACTGCTCACAGAGATAACGCTGTTGCATCTGTGTGCCCGTAGACGGAATGAAAAGTCCATCTGCTGCTCCCCAGCCATTGATATTTAGGAAAGGCATCTTTGCATTGCTGTTTTGGGACCTGTTTATCAATGGTCAGGCCAGAATAAATTTCCCACGTGGATAACAGCCACCATCTGAAGGCTACTCATCATTTTGACGTTGTCAAGCTGGAAAGGCAGCAGGGAAGATTTACGAGGATGTTGCCAGGACTCGAGGGCCTGAGCTACAGGGAGAGGTTGAGCAGGCTGGGTCTCTATTCCTTACAGCGCAGGAGGATGAGGGGTGATCTTATAGAGGTGTACAAAATCATGAGAGGAATAGATCGGGTAGACGCACAGAGTCTCTTGCCCGGAGTAGGGGAATCGACAACCGGAGGACATAGGTTTAAGGTGAAGGGGGGGAAAGATTTAACAGGAACCTGAGGGGTTTTTCACGGGTGGTGGGTGTAGGTCTATGGAACGAGCTGCTGGAAGGGGTAGTTAAGGCAGGGACGATCGCGATATGGTACGATACGATAGAACTTTATTTACCCCAGGAGGGAAACTGATCTGCCAACAGTCATAAAACACAAAATACATGAAACATAGAAACATAGAAAATAGAAAATAGATGCAGGAGGAGGCCATTCGGCCCTTCGAGCCAGCACCGCCATTCATTGTGATCATGGCTGATTGTCCACAGTAACCCGTGCCTGCCTTCTCCCTTGATTCCACTAGTCCCTAGAGCTCTATCTAACTCTCTCTTAAATCTATCCAGTGATTTGGCCTCCATTGCCCTCTGTGACAGACAATTCCACAAATTCACAACTCTCTGGATGAAAAAGTTCCTTCTCACCTCAGTTTTAAATGGCCTCCCCTTTATTCTAAGACTGTGGCCCCTGGTTCTGGACTCCCCCAACATTGGGAACATTTTTCCTGCATCTAGCTTGTCCAGTCCTTTTATAATTTTATACGTCTCTATAAGATCCCCTCTCATCCTTCTAAACTCCAGTGAATACAGGCAGAGTCTTTCCAATCTTTCCTCAACATGAAATTAAAGTGGAGTGGAAAGGATTGGGATGGTGCAAAGATTGGGGAAAGTGGGTGAGTGGGGGGTGGGGGAGGAGGGGGTGTGGGGAGACAGTCTCAGTCTACCCCACGACAGAAGGGGGAGGAGTTGTACAGTTTGATAGCCACAGGGAAGAAGGATCTGCTGTGGCGTTCTGTGCTGTATCTCGGTGGGACCAGTCTGTTGCTGAAGGTGCTCCTCAGGTTGGCCAGTGTGTGTCATGGAGGGGGTGAGCCGTATTGTCCAGGATGCCCCACAGTTTGAGGAACACAAACTCTTTCAAGAAACATTTGGACAGGTGCAGTAAGAAAATAACTGCAGATGCTGGTACAAATCGAAGGTATTTATTCACAAAATGCTGGAGTAACTCAGCGGGTCAGGCAGCATCTCAGGAGAGAAGGAATGGGTGACGTTTCAGGTCGAGACCCTTCTTCAGACTGAAGAAGACTCCAAAGACTTATTCTCCCGAGATGCTGCCTGACCTGCTGAGTTACTCCAGCATTTTGTGAATAAATACCAGGTATGTAGGTTAATTGACTGAGTAAATGTAAAAATTGTTCCTAGTGTGTGTAGGATAGTGTTAGTGTGCGGGGATCGCTGGGCGGCACGGACACGGTGGGCCGAAGGGCCTGTTTCCGCGCTGTATCTCTAAAAAAAAATCTAAATCTAAAGAAGGGTCTCGACCCGAAACGTCATCCATGCCTTCTCTCCAGAGATGCTGTCTGACCTGCTGAGTTACTCCAGCATTGTGTGAATGAATACCTTCGATTTGGACAGGTTTGGACAGTATGTTGGGGTAGGTCCGGAATAAGGATGCGTGGGCATTTTCACCTCACACGCCAGTCTGCCTCGTGGAGCTGCCCGTAACCAGCTCATCCAGTGGCAAATATCTGGCACACAAAGGCATCCCAGCATCATCAGCAACAAACCATGCTCCATCACAGAATGATCCCGAACAGAAGGAGACCATTTTGTCCATCAAACCGAGACTTGAAAGTACCACCAAATCTGGTGCCTATCCATCTACTTAGTGGTACCACGACTGCACACTAGTGCAGTGTCTGAGATACTGAGAGTCGCCGCCGCACAGCGCCAGAGACACGTGGCCGATCCCGACTTTGGTTTCCGTCTGTGTGGAGTTTGCACGTTCCTCCCCTGACCGCGTGGGTTTCCTCCGGGTGCTGAGGAATGTTTCCTCACACATTCTCAAGGCGGGTGTGTTTGTGGGCCAATTGGGCCATCTGTAAATTGCCCCCTAATGTGTGGGGAGTGGTTGTGCTTGTGGGATAGCAGAGAACTTGTGCTCTATCTTTTCACGGCACGGCGGCGCAGCGGTAGAGTTGCTGCCTCACGGCGCCGGAGACTCAGGTTCGATCCCGACTACGGGCGCTGTCTGTACGTTCTCCCCATGACCTGCGTGGGTTTTCTCAGAGATCTTCAGTTTCCTCCCACACTCCAAAGACGTGCAGTTTTGTAGGTTGAGTGGCTTGGTGTAATTGTAAATTGTCCCCACTGTGTGCAGTTTTGGTCTCCAAATTTGAGGAAGGATATTCTTGCAAATGAGGGCGTGCAGCGTAGGTTCACTAGGTTAATTCCCGGAATGGCGGGACTGTCATATGTTGAAAGACTGGAGCGACTAGGCTTGTATACACTGGAATTTAGAAGGATGAGAGGGGATCTTATCGAAACGTATAAGATTATTAAGGGGTTGGACACGTTAGAGGCAGGAAACATGTTCTCAATGTTGGGGGAGTCCAGAACAAGGGGCCACAGTTTAAAAATAAGGGGTAGGCCATTTAGAACGGAGATGAGGAAAAACTTTTTCAGTCAGAGAGTTGTGAATCTGTGGAATTCTCTGCCTCAGAAGGCAGTGGAGGCCAATTCTCCGAATGCATTCAAGAGAGAGCTGGATAGAGCTCTTAAGGATAGCGGAGTCAGGGGTATGGGGAGAAGGCAGGAACGGGGTACTGATTGAGAATGATCGGCCATGATCACATTGAATGGCGGTGCTGGCTCGAAGGGCCGAATGGCCTCCTCCTGCACCTATTGTCTATTGTGTGTAGGATAGCGTTAGTGTGCAGGGGTCACTGGTGGGCACGGACTCGATGGGCCGATGGGTCTATTTCGGCGCTGTATCTCTAAACCAAAGTAGTGTGAGTGGGTGATCGATGGTCGGCGTGGACCGCAGGGCCTGTTTCCATACCACCTTCCCATTGATCAGTCTGGACCGCTGAGCATTCCCACTAGTTTGTGGGATCCGCTCGTCAGCCACGCGGCAACTGAGGAAATGTCGGGGGGAGTAACGTTACGGTGAGCCTCTGAAAAAATATCACACGGAGCTTGGAGTTATGCCAGAGAGAAAGTGAAGATTGTGCCTGAGAAATAATGGATGTCAAGAGTGGTGGCGCAGCGGTAGAGTTGCCGCCTTACAGCGAATGCAGCGCCGGAGACCCGGGTTCCATCCCGACTACGGGCGCCGTCTGTACGGAGTTTGTACGTTCTCCCCGTGGGTTTTCTCCGAGATCTTCGGTTTCCTCCCACACTCCAAAGACGTGCAGGTTTGTACTTTATTTGGCTTGGTGTAAATGTAACAATTGTCCCTAGTGTGTGTGTAGGATAGTGTTAGCGTGCGGGGATCGCTGGGCGGCGCAGACCCGGTGGGCTGAAGGGCCTGTTTCCGCGCTGTATCTCTAAACTAAACTAGAAGGGGTCGGCTCCATAATTATTACGGTACAGATTTTGATTGAGTTGAGCTTTAATATGGGCTGCAACCTGACTCATCTCTACAATGACCATAACTACTCAGCCTGGTGGAACCAATGAAACACTCTTGACCTGAACAGACATAAACAGTGTAAATGACCCGCTGTAATCACGTTTGATCAGTAGTCCTCTGCATCATATCACCTCTGAAGCAAGGGCTTTTATAACGTCACCTCATGTAGATAGATCGCGGCCAGTTGTGTAAACTGAGCTCCCTCTTGCTGTGTTAGAAACACACAAACATAGACAATAGGTGCAGGAGTAGGCCATTCAGCCCTTCGAGCCAGCACTGCCATTCAATATGATCATAGACAATAGACAAGCTAGACACAGAAAAAATGCTCCCAATGTTGGGGGAGACCAGAACCAGGGGCCACAGTCTAAGAATAAAGGGGAGGCCATTTAAAACTGAGGTGAGAAGAAACTTTTTCACCCAGAGAGTTGTGAATTTGTGGACAATAGACAATGGACAATAGGTGCAGGAGGAGGCCATTCGGCCCTTCGAGCCAGCACCACCATTCAATATGATCATGGCTGATCATCCAGAATCAGGACCCCGTTCCTGCTTTCTCCCCATTTCCCTTGATTCCGTTAGCCCCAAGAGCTCTATCTAACTCTCTCTTGAATACGTCCAGTGAATTGGCCTCCACTGCCTTCTGTGGCAGAGAATTCCACAGAATTACAACTCTCTGACTGAAAAAGGTTTTCCGCATCTCAGTCCTAAATAGACAATAGACAATAGGTGCAGGAGGAGGCCATTCGGCCCTTCGAGCCAGCACCGCCATTAAATGTGATCATGGCTGATCGTTCTCAATCAGTACCCCGTTCCTGCCCTCTCCCCATACCCCCTGACTGCACTATTCTTAAGAGCTCTATCTAGCTCTCTCTTGAATGCATTCAGAGAATTAGCCTCCACTGCCTTCTGAAGCAGAGAATTCCACAGATTCACAACTCTCTGAGTGAAAAAGTTTTTCCTCATCTCCGTTCTAAATGGCCTACCCCTTTTTCTTAAACTGTGTGACCCCTGGTTCTGGTCTCCCCCAACATGGGGAACATTTTGCCTGCATCTAGCCTGTCCAATCCCTTAAGAAGTTGCTATGTTTCTAAGTTGAAGGGACATCAAGTCCCGTTGGGAACAGTTCATGGTATCATGGCTGAACTGCCCAACTCTAGTTCTGAGATTATCCCTTTTTTGTTCTGGCCTCCTGTAGAAAGAAAAAACAAAATGCTGGAGTAACTCAGCGGGACAGGCAGCATCTCTGGAGAGAAGGAATGGGTGACGTTTCGGGTCGAGACCCTTCTTCAGACTGAGTCAGGGACCCTCCATCGTTTTGTGTCCATCTTCGATGTAAACCAGCATCTGCAGTTACTTCCTACACAAAGTGCTGGAGGAACTTAGCGGGTTCAGGCAGCACTGTAAGGAGTTTGTACGTTCTCCCCGTGACCTGCGTGGGTTTTCTCCGAGATCTTCGGTTTCCTCCCACACTCCAAAGACGTACAGGTTTGTAGGTTAATTGGCTGGGTAAATGTAAAAATTGTCCCTAGTGGGTGTAGGATAGTGTTAATGTACGGGGATCGCTGGGCGGCACGGACTTGGTGGGCCGAAAAGGCCTGTTTCCGGCTGTATGTGTATGGTATGGTATGGCCATGGAGCGTTGACCCAAAATGTTGCCTATCCATCTCCTCCATGGAAGCTGCTTGACCCGCCGAGTTCCTCCAGCACATTGTGCTTTGCTCAAGACTCCAGCACCTGCACTCTCTGTGTCCCTATGGTTGTAGTTTTTGTTCTTTCCCTGCTTTCACGTTACAGCAGTAGAATTAGGCCATTCGGCCCATCGAGTCCACTCCGCCATTCAATCATGGCTGATCTCTGCCCCCTAATCCCATTCTCCTGCTTTCTCCCCACAACCCTTGACACCCGTTCTAATCAAGAATTTGTCCATCTCTGCCTTAAGAATATCCACTGACTTGCCCTTTGTGGCAATGAGTTCCACAGATTAACTACCCTCTGACTAACGAAGTCCTCCTCACCTCCTTTCTAAAAGAGCGCCCTTTAATTCTGAGGCTGTGCCCTCTGGTCCTGGACTCTCCCACCAGTGGAAACATCCTCCCCACATCCACTCTAGGCTTTATCAAATCCTTGAATCATTTTCAATCCTTGATTAAATTACCCATTAGCTCTTTTAAGTCACGGGAGTAGGTGCCAGGTCTGTGCAAGTATTAACTGTTTGTTCGCCAGTACCTCCTTGCTGAATCTAATGTATTGCTAATCGTGTGTTGGCTTTCTGACGACTGGTTCGCACGCAACAAAAGCTTCTCACTCGTGGGCTTGCCAACTATCTCACTCCCAAATTAGGGACAAGGTGACGTCACCGCCCCGCGCCCCACCTGACCTCACCCAGCCAGCGGTCACGTGCTCCCGCTCCACCAATGGCGGCCGCCCGGGCCGGGAGGCGTGTTGCTACGCAACCTCCGATAGGTGGTGCCCGGGCCTCCGGGCCTACACTGTCCGGACCTACAGTGTCCGGACCTACAGTGTCCAGACCTATACTGTCCAGACCTACTGCGTCCGGGCCTACAGCATCTGGACCTACAGCTCCGAGCCTAGAGCCCCCCTCAGGCCTAACATGGGACAAGGGCGGTCCTGTACGGGACAAACCAATTTAATAATAATAATAATAATAATGCATTACATTTATATAGCGCTTTTCTAAACACTCAAAGACGCTTAATTTAGACCAAAATACGGGATGTCCTGGCTAATACTGGGACACTGTCCGGGCCTACAGTGTCCTGGCCTACAGCGTCTGGGCCTACAGCATCCGGGCCTACAGTGTCCGGACCTACACTGTCCGGGCCTACAGTGTCCTGGCCTACAGCGTCTGGGTCTACAGCATCCGGGCCTACAGTGTCCTGGCCTACAGCGTCTGGGCCTACAGCATCCAGGCCTACAGTGTCCGGGCCTACACTGTCCGGGCCTACAGTGTCCTGGCCTACAGCGTCTGGGTCTACAGCATCCGGGCCTACAGTGTCCGGACCTACAGCGTCTGGGCCTACAGCATCCAGGCCTACAGCGCCCCCCAGGCCTAATACGGGACAAGGGCGGTCACGTACGGGACAAACCAATTTAGACCAAAATACGGGATGTCCCAGCTAATACGGGACCCCAGTACCTCGGTACACGTGACAAACCGAAATCTACAGTGTGTCCTCCAGGACTGATTAATCCGTCCTGTGATTCTGCACGGTGAGGTGTTACAGCGGGTAGTGCTGTTGCCCCATAGTTCCAATGACCCTGGTTCAATCCCGACCTGAGCAGCAGTCTGTGTGGAGTCAGACGTCCATCTTAGGACAGTGTGGGTTGCCTCCCAGTAGCTCGGTTTCCCTCCCACATTTCACGGATGAAGTGTCAGTTTGATTGCGGTAAATCGCCTCTCTGTGTCGGTAAACGGCAAAGTAATCCGCCCGGAGTTTACGGGATTGTGAGGGGCGGTAGAGTTGCTGCCTTGCAACGCGAACAGCGCCGGGTTCGGTCCCGACTACGGGTGCTGTCTGTACGGAGTTTGCACGTTCTCCCCGTGACCTGCGTGGGTTTTCTCCGAGATCTTCGGTTTCCTCCCACACTCCAAAGACGTACAGGTTTGTAGGTTAATCGGCTTGGTGTGACTGTAAGAATGGCCCCTAGTGTAGACTAGTGTCAGTGTGTGGGGATCGCTGGGCGGTGCAGACTCAGTGGGCAGGAGGCCATGCTTCTGAGCTGCGTTTCTAAAACTAAAATTAAAATTAATTGCAGGTGTGTGCAGGGAGGAGCTGGGACACATGTTGGGAACTGGTTTGAATCCGATGGGCTGAATGGCCTCCCATGTTACAGTCACAAGGACAAGGAGCACAGAAACATGCCCACACTGTCCGTGCTGACCATCGCGTACCTTTCTATACTAATCTTATTTAGTTTAGAGATACAGCGCGGAAACAGGCCCTTCGGCCCATCGGGTCCGCGCCGCCCAGCGATCCCCGCACACTAACACTATCCTACACACACCAGGGACAATGTTTACATTTTCCCAGCCAATTAACCTACAAACCTGCACGTCTTTGGAGTGTGGGAGGAGACCGAAGATCTCGGAGAAAACCCACGCAGGTCACGGGGAGAACGTACAAACTCCGTACAGACGGCGCCCGTAGTCAGGATGGAACCCGGGTCTCCGGCGCTGCATTCGCTGTAAGGCGGCAACTCTACCGCTGCGCCACCGTGACACCAGTGGCTCAGTGAATCATGAGAATTAAATGTTGTGCAAGTCTCTGCCTCCAGCAACCCCTCAGGCCGTGTGTTACAGTTTGCAAACACCCTCTGGGTGAAACTATTCTCCCTCAGGTTCCCTCTCCCCCTCTCACTCATCACTCCCTGCACAGTCACACATGCCCAGAGTGAATGAACCTGTAGCTCAGACGGACAGAGGTATTTGTTTCTCCCCCAGCTCTGAGTTTGTTGAAGGCTTCTATTCACAGTGTGTCGGAAGATAGGTGCACACTGCCTTCTATTCCACCCTCTCACCCCCCCCATCTGTCTCTTGGTCGTTCACCCCACCCCACCCCACTCTCACCCCACCCCACCCCACCCCACCCACCCCACCCCACTCTCACCCCACCCCACCCCACCCCCACCCCACTCTCACAACACCCCACCCCACTCTCACCCCACCCCACCCCACCCCACCCCACCCCACCCCACCCCACCCCACCCCACCCCACCCCACCCCACCCCACCCCACCCCACCCCACCCCACCCCACCCCACCCCACTCTCACCCCACCCCACCCCACCCCACCCCACCCCACCCCACTCTCACCCCACCCCACTCTCACCCCACCCCACCCCACTCTCACCCCACCCCACCCCACCCCACCCCACTCTCACCCCACTCTCACCCCACTCTCACCCCACCCCACTCTCACCCCACCCCACCCTGCCCCACCCCATCCCACCCCACTCTCACCCCACCCCACCCCACCCCACCCTACCCCACCCCACCCCAACACACCCCACCCCACTCTCACCCCACCCCACCCCACCCCACCCCACTCTCACCCCACCCCACTCTCACCCCACCCCACTCCACTCTCACCCCACCCCACCCACCCCACCCCACCCCACCCCACCCCACCCCACTCTCACCCCACTTTCACCCCACCCCACTCTCACCCCACCCCACCCCACTCTCACCCCACCCCACCCACCCCACCCCACCCCACCCCACCCCACTCTCACCCCACTCTCACCCCACCCCACTCTCACCCCACCCCACCCCACTCTCACCCCACCCCACCCCACCCCACCCCACTCTCACCCCACTCTCACCCCACTCTCACCCCACCCCACTCTCACCCCACCCCACCCTGCCCCACCCCACCCCACCCCACTCTCACCCCACCCCACCCCACCCTACCCCACCCCACCCCAACACACCCCACCCCACCCCACCCCACCCTACTCCACCCCATCCCACCCCACCCCACCTAGGGACAATTTACTAATTTTACCAAAGCCAATTAACCTACAAACCTGCACGTCTTTGGAGTGTGGGAGGAAACCGGAGCACCCGGACAAAACCCAGGCAGGTCATGGGAAGAACGTACAAACTCCGTACAGACAGCACCCGTAGTCAGGATCGAACCTGGGTATCTGGCGCTGTGAGGCAGCAACTCTACCATGCCACCCCAAACCACCTGCCCTCTCTGCTCTGCATCTCCCTGGCTTTGCCAGTGGATGCCTTGCAAGGTCTCGTGTGCGGCCCATGAGAACGGGCTTGGAGACCACGGATGGCTTCCGTAATACCCGGCCTTTATTCATTGATCAGGAACGCGAGCTGTCCCATCTGAGGAGCTGGTTGTCCATGCCAGGAGGTGAACAAGATGGATGTCCCCTGGATGTGTGGCAGCACGTGTCCGGCCTTGTCCGGCCTCTGGTTAGGGTTGCCAACTTTCTCACTCCAAAATAAGGGACAAAGGGCGATGTCACCGCACCGTGCCCCACGTGACCTAACCCAGCCAGCGGCCACGTGCTCCCGCTCCACCAATGGCGGCCGCCCGGGCCGGGAGGCGGGTTGCTACGCAACCTCCGTTAGGCAAACACACTCGCTCCCCAAACACACTCCGTTGCCTACCGTGTCCGGGCCTACAGCAGCCCCCAGGCCAACAGTGTCCGGGCCTACCGCAGCCCCCGGGCCCACAGTGTCTGGGCCTACAGTGGCCGGGCCTACAATGTCCAGGCCTACAGTGGCCCCCGGGCCTACAGTGTCTAGGCCTACAGTGGCCGGGCCTACAGTGTCTGCGCCTACAGTGTCCGGGCCTACAGTGTCTGGGCCAACAGTGGCCGGGCCTACAGTGTCTGCGCCTACAGTGTCCGGGCCTACAGTGTCTGGGCCTACAGTGTCCGGGCCCACAGCGGTCCCCAGGCCTACAGTGTCCGGGCCTACAGCAGCCCCCCGGCCTATAGTGTCCATGCCTACAGTGTCCTGGCCTACAGCAGTCCCCTGGCCTACAGTGTCCGGGACTACAGCGGTCCCCTGGCCTACAGTGTCCGGGCCTACAACAGCCCCCCCCGGCCTACAGTGTCCAGGCCTACAGTGTCCAGACCTACAGTGTCCGGGCCCACAGCAGTCCCCGGGCCTACAATGTCCAGGTCTACAGTGGCTGGGCCTACAGCGGTCCCGGGCCTACAGTGTCCAGGCCTACAGTGGCCGGTTCTACAGTGTCTGGACCTACAGTGTCCGGGCCCATAGCGGTCCCCGGGCCTACAGTGTCCAGGCCTACAGTGTCCAGACCTACAGTGTCCAGGCCTACAGCGGTCCCTGGGCCTACAATGTCCAGGTCTACAGTGGCCGGGCCTACAGCGGTCCCGGGCCTACAGTGTCCAGGCCTACAGTGTCCAGACCTACAGTGTCCAGGCCTACAGTGTCCAGGCCTACAGTGTCCAGGCCTACAGTGTCTGGGCCTACAGTGTCCAGGCCTACAGTGTCCAGGCCTACAGTGTCTGGGCCTACAGTGTCCAGGCCTACTGTGTCCAGGCCTACAGTGTCTGGGCCTACAGTGTCCAGGCCTACAGTGTCTGGGCCTACAGTGTCCAGGCCTACAGTGTCCAGGCCTACAGTGTCCAGGCCTACGGTGTCCAGGCCTACAGTGTCCCCCGGGCCTACAGTGTCCAGGCCTACAGTGTCCAGGCCTACAGTGTCCAGGCCTACGGTGTCCAGGCCTACAGTGTCCCCCGGGCCTACAGTGTCCAGGCCTACAGTGTCCGGGCCTACAGTGTCCAGGCCTACAGTGTCCAGGCCTACAGTGTCCCCCGGGCCTACAGTGTCCAGGCCTACAGTGTCTGGGCCTACAGTGTCCAGGCCTACAGTGTCCAGGCCTACAGTGGCCAGGCCTAGTGTCCAGGCCTACAGTGTCCCCCGGGCCTAATACAGGACAAGGGCGGTCCCGTACGGGACAAACCAATTTAGCCCAAAATACGGGATGTCCCGGCTAACACGGGACAGTTGGCAACCGTAACTGTGGTGATGCCACAGTGAACAGACACAGGACAATGGGAATAACGTTCAGTGCATGATAGTCCAGTCAAGTCCGATTAAAGATAGTCCGTGGGTCTCCAAAGAGTCCGCCCGCTCCCTGTGCTGGGGTTGTGCCAGTGCCGGGGCACCAGTGCCAGCTGTGCCAGCTGTGCCACCGGGACACCGGGACTTGCAAACAGACGTCACCCACATAAATCCCGTCCGTCCAGTCAACAAGAAGAGACAGAGTCGGGTGGCTGGTCGGCACGGACTGGAAAGGCCGAAGGGCCTGTTTACCCACTGTATCCCCAAACTAAACTAAACCAATAACCTCCCACACATTATAGCACAGTCTCATCACTTATATTACATTAATATACTATAATGAATCGGTGAATGTATTATTAATTGTTAATTAATAATAATGGTTGTACTGTTAATCTGCTGGCAATATATCGGACACAGAGGATGTTGAGTGCTTGTTCTTTGGACCCCAGAGTAAAGTCTAATCCAGTTACAACAAATACGCAGTCAGACCTTTCCCCCAGGGTGGACTAGCGGGCTTATCTTTAAAGTGTGTGGAGCAAAGTTTAAAAGAGATGTGTGGGACATAGTGTTGCCAACTGTCCCGTATTAGCCGGGACATTCCATATTTTGGGTTTAGTTGGCTTGTCCCGTACGGGATCGCCCTTGTCCCGTATTAGGCCCGGGGGGTGCTGCAGGCCCGGACGTTGTAGGCCCGGACGGTGTAGGCCCGGACAGTGTAGGCCCGGACAGTGTAGGCCCGGACACTGTAGGCTCTGACACTGTAGGCCCGGACACTGTAGGCCTGGACACTGTAGGCCCGGACACTGCAGGCCCGGGGGCCGCTGTAGGCCCGAACAGTGTAGGCCCCGACACTGTAGGCCCGGGGGCCGCTGTAGGCCTGGACACTAGGCCGGGACACTAGGCCCGGACATTGTAGGCCCGGGGGCCTCTGTAGGCCCGGACAGTGTAGACTGTGTTCGGGAGCGGGGCCGGGTGTGTTCACCGAACGGAGGTCGCATAGCAACCCGACTCCCGGCCCAGGCGGCCGCCATTGATGGAGCGGGAGCACGTGGCCGCTGGCTGGGTGAGGTCACGTGGGGCGCGGGGCGGTGACGTCACCTTTTGTCCATTATTTGGGAGTTAGAAAGTTGGCAACCCTAGTGGGACAAGTTTTTTAACGAGAGGGTGGTGCTTTTCTGGACTGCGCTGCCAGGGGTGGTGATGAGGGCACGTACTATAGACAATAGACAATAGGTGCAGGAGGAGGCCATTCGGCCCTTCGAGCGAGCACGGCCATTCAATGTGATCATGGCTGATCATTCTCAATCAGTACCCCGTTCCTGCCTTCTCCCCATACCCCCTGACTCCACTATCCTTAAGAGCTCTATCCAGCTCTCTCTTGAATGCATTCAGAGAATTGGCCTCCACTGCCTTCTGAGGCAGTGAATTCCACAGATTTTCAACTCTCTGACTGAAAAAGTCCTCATCTCCGTTCAAAATGGCCTACCCCTTATTCTTAAACTGTGACCCCTGGTTCTGGACTCCCCCAACATTGGGAACATGTTTCCTGCCTCGAACGTGTCCAACCCCTTAATAATCTTAAACGTTTCGATAAGATCCCCTCTCATCCTTCTAAATTCCAGTGTATACAAGCCTAGTCACTCCAATCTTTCAACATATGACAGTCCCGCCATTCCGGGAATTAACCTGGTAAACGTACGCTGCACGCCCTCAATAGCAAGAATATCCTTCCTCAAATTTGGAGACCAAAATCGTTGCGTTTACGAGGCTTTTGGGTGGACACATGAAAGTGCAGGAAACAGAGGGATATGGATCATATGTAGTTTAACCTGGCATTGTGTTCTGCACTGACCTTGTGGGCCGAAGGGCCTGCTCTGGTTTTGTTCTGTTCAATGTAACACAGGAACTGTAGATGCCGGTTTACAAAAAAAAAAAGATGCAGAGTGCTGGAGTAACGCAGCGGTCAGGCAGCATCTCTGGAGGACGTGGATCAGCGTTGTTTCCAGTCGGGTCCTCTCTTCAAACTGATTGTAGTGTGTAGAAAGCTGGGAGGGTGGTGGGAGCTACGAGCTACGACCACGTCTGGCAAGTGATAGGTGGATACAGGCACGGTGGTGAGCTTTGATCTGTAGATGGTTGGACAAAGGCCAGAAATGAAAAGCCAAAACGTGTGTGAGAAGTGTAAGTGTAAGTGTGAGACAGCGCCAGAGACCCGGGTTCCATCCCGACTACGGGTGCTGTCTGTACCTTCTCCCCGTGACCTGCGTGGGTTTTCTCCGGGTGCTCCGGTTTCCTCCCACACTCCAAAGACGTGCAGGCGGGCAGGTTAATTGGCTTGGGTAAAATTGCAAGTTGTCCCTGGTGGCACGGTAGCGCAGCGGTAGAGTTGCTGCTTTACAGCGAATGCAGCGCCGGAGACTCGGGTTCGATCCTGACTACGGGTGCTGCACTGTAAGGAGTTTGTACGTTCTCCCCGTGACCTGCGTGGGTTTTCTCCGAGATCTTCGGTTTCCTCCCACACTCCAAAGACGTACAGGTATGTAGGTTAATTGGCTGGGCAAATGTAAAAATTGTCCCTAGTGGGTGTAGGATAGTGTTAATGTACGGGGATCGCTGGGCGGCACGGACTTGGAGGGCCGAAAAGGCCTGTTTCCGGCAAATACTGGTTTAAATCAAAGGTCGACACCAAATGCTGGAGTAACTCAGCGGGTCAGGCAGCATGTCGGGAGAGAAGGAATGGGTGACGTTTCGGGTCGAGACCCTTCTTCTTGTCGAAGGGGATCTTATCGAAACGTATAAGATTATTAAGGGGTTGGACATGTTAGAGGCAGGAAACATGTTTCCAATGTTGGGGGAGTCCAGAACCAGGAGCCACACAGTTTAAGAATAAGGGGTAGGCCATTTAGAACGGAGATGAGGAAATACTTTTTCAGTCAGAGAGTTGTGAATCTGTGGAATTCTCTGCCTCAGAAGGCAGTGGAGGCCAGTTCTCTGAATGCATTCAAGAGAGAGCTGGATAGAGCTCTTAAGGATAGCGGAGTCAGGGGGTATGGGGAGAAGGCAGGAACGGGGTACTGATTGAGAATGATCAGCCATGATCACATTGAATGCCGGTGCTGGCTCGAAGGGCCGAATGGCCTCCTCCTGCACCTATTGTCTATTCAGTCTGATGTCAGGGAAGTGAGCCCACTCCCCTGACATCAGTCTGAAGAAGGGTCTCGACCCGAAACGTCACCCATTCCTTCTCTCCAGAGATGCTGCCTGACCCGCTGAGTTACTCCGGCATTTTGTGTCTCCCTTGATTCCTTTAGCCCGAAGAGCTAAATCTAACTCTCTCTTGAAAACATCCAGTGAATTGGCCTCCACTGCCTTCTGTGGCAGAGAATTCCACTGATTCACAACTCTCTGGGTGAAAAGGTTTTTCCTCATCTCAGTCCTAAATGGCCCACTCCTTATTCTTAAACTGTGACCCCTGGTTCTGGACTCCCCCCAACATCGGGAACATTTTTCCTGCATCTAGCCAGTCCAATCCCTTAATAATTTTAGATGTTTCTATCCGATCCCCTCTCATCCTTCTAAATTCCAGTGAATACAAGCCCAGTCGACACATTCTTTCATCATATGACAAGGGATAATTGTCCATCACTAATTAACCTGAAGACTAAGTAAAGATCCAGATAGACCAAAAAGCTGGAATAACAGGCAGGATCACTATATAACTGGAATGGGTGATGTTGTGGGTCGAGACCCTCTTCAGACCAGTCAGGGGAAAGGGAAACGATAGTTGTAGACAGTGGTGTAGAGAGATAAAGAACAATGAATGAAAGATATGCAAAAATGTAATGATGGTAAAGGAAACGGGCCATTGTTAGCTGTTTGCTGGGTGAGAACGAGAAGCTGGTGTGACTTGGTTGGGGGAGGGAGAGAGGGAGAGGGAATGCCGGGGTTACTTGAAGTTGGAGGAATCACTATTCGTACCACTGGGCTGTAAGCTGCCCAAGAGAAATATGAGATGCTGTTCCTCCAATTTGGGTTTATCCTCACTCTGACAATGGAGGAGGCCCAGGACAGAAAGGTCAGTGTGGGAATGGGAAGGAGAATTAGAGTGTTTAGCAACCGGGAGATCCAGGCGGACTGAGTGAAGGTGTTCAGCGAAACGATCCAAGCACATTGATGCACATGAAACACATCGATCCAAGCACATGAAACCAAGCGCAGGCTCGGCGATCGCTTCGCTCAACACCTGCGCTCGGTCCGTGTTGGCCAAACTGATCTCCCGGTGGCCGAGCACTTCAACTCCCCCTCCCACTCCCAGTCTGACCTTTCTGTCATGGGCCTCCTCCAGTGCCATAGTGAGGCCCACCGGAAATTGGAGGAACAGCACCTCATATTTCGTCTGGGCAGCTTGCAGCCCAGTGGTATGAACATCGACTTCTCCAACTTTAGATAGTTCCTCTGTCCCTCTCTTCCCCTCCCCCTTCCCAGTTCTCCCTCTATCTTCCTGTCTCCACCTATATCCTTCCTTTGTCCCGCCCCCCCTGACATCAGTCTGAAGAAGGATCTCGACCCGAAACGTCACCCATTCCTTCTCTCCTGAGATGCTGCCTGACCTGCTGAGTTACTCCAGCATTTTGTGAATAAATACCTTCGATTTGTACCAGCATCTGCAGTTATCTTCTTATACAAGCACATTGATGGGTCTGGAATAGCGTAACGTACACACAGAGGGTGGTGGGGGCCTGGAAGGTGATGCCGGGTGTGGAGGGGGAGGTAGTGGTGTTTAATAGTGGTGTTTAAGAGGCTTTTGGACAGGCACATGGATGTGCATGGGATGGAGGGATTTGGATCACGTGCGGACAGAGGGCGTTAGTATAACCTGGCATCATGGGATAAGGATAACGAACGTGCCACCTTGAAGGACTTCAGTCGTCAGATCTCCAGCACCAGACTGGAAGGTCCATGGCACCCTTACTGATCATTAAGTTCATTATTCCGTTTTAAATACCCCAGCTGTCCCGCTGGGATTAGAACATCTACATCAGGGCGGTCACGGTGGTGCAGCGGTAGAGTTGCTGCCTTACAGCGAATGCAGCGCCGGAGACCCGGGTTCCATCCTGACTACGGGCGCCGTCTGTACGGAGTTTGTACGTTCTCCCCATGACCCGCGTGGGTTTTCTCCGAGATCATCAGTTTCCTCCCACGCTCCAAAGACGTGCAGGTTGGTAGGTTAGGAAAAAAAAATCCAAGGTAGACACAAAATGCTGGAGTAACTCAGCGGGTCAGGCAGCATCTCAGGAGAGAGGGAATGGGTGACGTTTCGGGTCAAAACCCTTCTTCAGACGATCAGTCTGTAACTGTCTAAATGTTGAGATACAACCAGCCTCAACTACCTCCTCCAGCAGCTCGTTCCTTACACCCACCACCCTCTGTGTGAAAAGGTTGCCCCTCGGGATCTACTAAAACTTTCTCCCCTCACCTTCAACCTATGTCCTCACCTTCAATCTATGTCCTCACCTTCAATCTACGGCCTCACCTTAAACCTATGTCCTCACCTTCAACCTATGTCCTCACCTTCAATCTACGGCCTCACCTTAAACCTATGTCCTCACCTTCAACCTATGTCCTCACCTTCAATCTACGGCCTCACCTTAAACCTATGTCCTCACCTTCAACCTATGTCCTCACCTTCAATCTACGGCCTCACCTTAAACCTATGTCCTCACCTTCAATCTACGGCCTCACCGTAAACCTATGTCCTCTCGATTCTCCTGCACTGAGCAAGAGACTGTGTGTTTACCTGATCTATTCCTCTCATGATGTTGGAATGTTTTACATGGAACCTTGGAGAGAGAGTGCTCTGCGATTGAATGCCTCAGCTCTGCCCCTGTGCAACTAAGCAAGGGGCTTGCACTGTGTGTGGTTTGTATGCCACTGTGAACTAACCTTGAAAAGACCTTCATAACAAATAGACAAGGACGTGTCTATTTTCAGAGGGAAGAGGGGGCTCAGGGGAGGGGAGGGGAGGGAGGGGGTGGGGAGGGGAGGGGAGGGGAGGGAGGGGGTGGGGAGGGGAGGGAGGGGGAGGGGAGGGGAGGGAGGGGGTGGGGAGGGGAGGGAGGGGGTGGGGAGGGAGTGCTGCCAGACCAAGCAGATGAGTTCAATGGTGAAGTCGGGCAAGATTTAATAGGAACCCGAGGGGTAACTTTTTTACACAGAGTGGTGGCTGTATGAAATGAGCTACTAATAGAGGTAGTTGAGGCAGGGACTATCATAATGTTTAAGGGACATTCAGACAGGTGCATGGGTAGAGTCTTACAGCGTGCAAACAGGCCCTTCGGCCCAACTTCCCCACGTCGGCCAACATGTCCCATCTATACTAGTCCCACCTGCCTGCGTTTGGTCCATTTCCTTCCAAACCTGTTCTTGTTATTTTTTACAAAAGGTGCAGGAGGAGGCCATTCGCCCCTTCGAGCCAGCACCACCATTCAATGTGATCATGGCTGATCATTCTCAATCAGTACCCCGTTCCTGCCTTCTCCCCATACCCACTGACTCCGCTATCATTAAGAGCTCTATCTAGCTCTCTCTCTTGAATGCATTCAGAGAATTGGCCTCCACTGCCTTCTGAGGCAGAGAATTCTATCCATGTACCTGTCTGTTTTTTAAACGTTGGGATAGTCCCTGCCTCAACTACCTCCTCCGGCAGCTCGTTCCACACACCCACCACCCTCTGTGTGAAAAAGGTTACCCTCAGGTTCCTATAACATCTAGGATCGCGTAAGTGTAGAGGGCTTTGGGCCATGTGCGGGCTGGTGGGTCGAGTGTGGATGAGGCATGTTGGTCAAGAGGGCTTGTATACAAAACAGGGGTGTAATGCTGAGGCTCTCTAAGGCACTGGTAGGGCCACATTTGGAGCATTGTGGGCAATGCTGGGCACCACGTCTGAGGAAGGATGTGCTGGCTCTGGAGAGGGTCCAGAGGAGGTTTACAAGAACGATCCCAGGAATGAGTAGGTTAACATATGATGAGCGTTTGTCAGCACTGGGCCTGTACTCGCTGGAGTTTAGAAGGACGAGGGGGGACCTCAATGAAACATACAGAATAGTGAGCGGCCTGGATAGAGAGGATGTGGAGAGGATGTTTCCACTAGTGGGAGAGTCTAGGACTAGAAGGCACAGCCTCAGAATTAAAGGACGTTCTTTTAGGGAGGAGATGGGGAGGAATTTCTTTGGTCAGAGGGTGGTGAATCTGTGGAATTCTTTGCCACAGAAGGCTGTGGAGACCAAGTCAGTGGATATTTTTAAGGCAGAGGTAGATAGATTCTTGATTAGTGCGGGTGTCAGGGGTTGTGGGGAGAAGACATGAGAATGGGGTTAGGAGGGAGAGATAGATCAGCCCTGATTGAATGGAGGAGTAGACTTGATGGGCCGAATGGCCTAATTCAACCCCTATCCCTTCTGGTGTGGGCAGGTGGTGCGGATGGGTGTGATTCCAAGCTGTGAGGCTCTCTGTAACTCTAGTCACTGTGTGGGACATGGACTTGGTTTGGACAGACTGCAACGTTTAAAAGAATCAGGATCCATAGGCAGTGGCATGAATAATTAGTGGCCCTTAATGGTCCCAATGTTGGGGGAGTCCAGAACCAGGGGCCACAGTTTAAGAATAAGGGGTAGGCCATTTAGAACGGAGATGAGGAAAAACATTTTCACCCAGACAGTTGTAAATCTGTGGAATTCTCTGCCTCAGAAGGCAGTGGAGGCCAATTCTCTGAATGCATTCAAGAGAGAGCTAGATAGAGCTCTTAAGGATAGCGGAGTCAGGGGGTATGGGGAGAAGGCAGGAACGGGGTACTGATTGAGAATGATCACTGTGATAGATGTTTTCTTTTTTTTGTTTTGTGTTGGTTTGTGATTGTGTGTGTTATTGCTTATTTTTATTGCTCTTATTGTTGGACTGATTGAGAATGATCAGCCATGATCACATTGAATGGCGGTGTTGGCTCGAGGGGCTGAATGGCCTCCTCCTGCACCTGTTGTCTATTGTCTATTGTCTATTGACTGTGGGTAATGGAATTTCGTCCAAAAGACTTGTCTTTTTTGGATGACAATAAAGGCTATTCTGTCATTATTGAAGACAAATAATGTCAAGAGGAGGTTTACAAGAACGATCCCAGGAATGAGTGGGTTAACCTATGATAAGCGTTTGTCAGCACTGGGCCTGTACTCGCTGGAGTTTAGAAGGACTAGGGGGGATCTCATTGAAACGTACCAATTGGTGAGTGGCCTGGATAGAGTGGATGTGGGGAGGATGTTTCCACTAGTGGGAGAGTCTAGGAGCAGAGGTCACAGCCTCAGAATTAAAGGCCGTTCTTTTAGGGAGTAGATGAGGAGAAATCTCTTTGGTCAGAGGGCGGTGAATCTGTGTAATTCATTGCTACAGACTGATTCTGATCACATTGAATGGTGGTGCTGGCTCGAAGGGCCGAATGGCCTCCTCCTGCACCCTATTGTCGACTCGTTGACTTCTACTGGAAGAGTCGGGCGGTCTGCGTGCTGAAGAGGCCCGTGCTCTGGTCAGTCCGTGACTGCAGCGTGAAATCACTTCCATTCACAACACAGGACGGTAAACGATACTGACGTGTTGCGAGGACCCACAGGGGTGAGGCATGACGTGGCCCTACACAATGGACGAGCGTCAGCAGCCCGCTTACCGCCCGGGCAACGCGTTTGGCTTTGTGCGCCCGACAGCACCGAGCCGGGAGTGCACCAGGACAGCCTCAGTCACCACCTGCCACCCCCCGCGGTGCCCAATGCCACCCCATTGTGCTGGCACCCCCTGGCTCCCTGTGCCAAGGCAGCTCTTCCACGCGGAGCCTGTACGTTCTCCCCGTGACCACGTGGGCTTTCCCCAGGGGCTCCGGCTTCCTCCCACATTTACGTGGGAATCTGCAGAGTATGGGGTGGCGGGGAGGGTCCTGGCGGTAGAGGTGCTGCCCGAGACCCTCGTTCCATCCTGACCACGGGCGCTGTCTTAGTCTGGTGTAGAGATACAGCGCGGAAACAGGCCCTTCGGCCCACCGAGTCCGCACCCACCAGCGATCCCTGCGCACTAACACTATCCTGCACACACACTAGGGACATTTTACATTTATACCGAGACAATTAACCTACAAACCTCAACGTCTTTGGAGTGTGGGAGGAAACCGGAGAAATCCCAACGCAGGTCACGGGGAGAACGTACAAACTCCGTACAGGCAGAACCCATAGTCAGGATTGAACCCGGGTCTCTGGCGCTGCAAGGCAGCAACTCTGCCGCTGCGCCACCGTGCCGCCCTGCACGGAGTTTGTACGTTCTCCCCGTGACCTGCGTGGGTTTTCTCCGAGATCTTCGGTTTCCTCCCACACTCCAAAGACGTACAGGTTTGTAGGTTAAGTGGCCGCTGTAAATTGTCTCGAGTGTGTGTAGGATAGAATTAATGTGTGGGGCATCGCGGGTCGGCGCGGACTCGGTGGGCCGAAGGGCCTCTTTCCACGCTGTATCTCTAATCTAAACTACAGTAGTCAGAGCAAGTGGATAAATGTTCCAAGCAGAGAGGAATGGGCAGGTCTGTGGGATTAATTGATAAGGAGGGAAGGAATAGAAGCAGGATTAGACCTCGAGTTTAGTTTAGAGATACAGCGCGGAAACAGGCCCTGCGGCCCACGCCGACCAGCGATCCCCGCACACATTTTACCGCCCGCAGGGGTCCCCTCCCCTGACATCAGTCTGAAGAAGGGTCTCGACCCGAAACGTCACCCATTCCTTCTCTCCCGGGATGTTGCCTGACCCGCTGTGAGTTACTCCAGCATTTCGTGTCTACCTTCGATTTAAACCAGCATCTGCAGTTCTTTCCTGCACAGTTTATATTGGTGATGGTTTATTACAATAGACAATAGACAATAGGTGCAGGAGGAGGCCATTCGGCCCTTCGAGCCAGCACCACCATTCAATGTGATCATGGCTGATCATTCTCAATCAGTACCCCGTTCCTGCCTTCTCCCCATACCCATTATTGTAACATGTACCAAGATACTGTGGAAAGCTTTGCTCTATCTCTACACAGGCATCTCAATCCACACTTGCATACAGCAGACCGGCACGGTGGCGCAGCGGTAGAGTTGCCGCCTTACAGCGAATGCAGCGCCGGAGACACGGGTTCCATCCCGACTACGAGTGCCGTCTGTACGGAGTTTGTACGTTCTCCCCGTGACCTGCGTGGGTTTTCTCCGGGATCTCCGGTTGACTCCCACGCTCCAAAGACACAGAGGTTTGTCGGCTAATTGGCTCGTTGTATTTGTAAATTGTCCCCGGTGAGTGCAGGATAGTGTTAGTGTGTGGGGATCGCTGGTCGGCCCGGACTCGGTGGGCTGAAGGGCCTGTTTCCGCGCTGTATCTCTAAACTGAACTAAACGCAGCTCACAGATATCTAGGGATCTTTGTCCCGATGAATGCAATTGCAAGCCCACCACCGTCTCTTATACTTGCCCCACACGACTCGGGCCGACACTGGGCAGTCCATGACTGGTGGACCCTTGACGTGGGAGCCTGATTAGCTACACTCCCTCGGCCTGCAACCTGACCCAGCCTCTCACAGCTAATCAAAGGCAGGACTCTTGCACACAGCGCCAGCCCTGCCAGGCACAGCCACAGGGCAGCGCCAAGCTGCTCCATGTCATTGAGGGCAGCTCACGTTACATGCTCTGCCTTGACCTGGGCCACCTTGCCACCCGAGGGCCCGGACTCCTGGTCCCCTTTGCGAAGGCTCTGTGTTATTTTGCAGCTCAATGCCAGCCACTGAATCCCCCATATGTTGATCACCTGAAACAGAAGCCACTTTGGCAACCGTTCCCTTCGTAGTTGGCTTTACAGTCAAATTTGTCTCTTAACATCATCTTCGGAAACAACGAAATGCTGGATATTTTGTGTCAACCTTCAGTTGTCTGAACGTAATGGTAAGAGACTAATTTAACCCTAAAAACAATTACTCAGCGGGTCAGGCAGCATCTCGGGAGAGAAGGAATGGGTGACCTTTTGGGTCGAGACCCTTCTTCAGAACAACCATTTAAAGTGGAGGCGTGATGCCAAAGATACTGGCGGTAGACATGCTCCATAGTTTGTAGACACAAAATGCTGGGGTAACTCAGCGGGTCAGGCAGCATCTCGGGAGAGAAGGGACACCCCAGAGTTTCCCTGAGATGGCAAGACTCCCATCAACGGCACCCTGGAGAGTTTACATCACCTTGAACTTAGGGCAGTACGGTGGCGCAGCGTTAGAGACCCCGTGTTCCATCCTGACTACGGGTGCTGTCTGTACGGAGTTTGTACGTTCTCCCCGTGACCTACGTGGGTTTTCCCCGGGTGCTCCGGTTTCCCCCCACACCCCAAAGACGTGTAGGTTTGTAGGTTAATAGACAATAGGTGCAGGAGGAGGCCATTCGGCCCTTCGAGCCAGCACCGCCATTCAATGTGATCATGGCTGATCATTCTCAATCAGTACCCCGTTCCTGCCTTCTCCCCATACCCCCTGACTCCGCTATCCTTAAGAGTTCTATCTAGCTCTCTCTTGAATGCATTCAGAGAATTGGCCTCCACTGCCTTCTGAGGCTGGGAATTCCACAGATTCACAACTCTCTGACTGAAAAATGTTTTTCCTCATCTCCGTTCAAAATGGCCTACCCCTTATTCTTAAACTGTGGCCCCTGGTTCTGGACTCCCCCAACATCGGGAACATGTTTCCTGCCTCTAACGTGTCCAACCCCTTAATAATCTTATATGTTTCGATGAGATCCAATAGGCTTTGGTAAAGATTGTAAACTGTGTAGGATAGTGTTAGTGTGCGAGGATCGCTGGTCGCACGGTCTCGGTGGGCCGAAGGGCCTGTTTCCGTGCTGTATCTCTAAACTAAACTACATAAAAGAAGCCTTTAAAGCTGTGAAGCTCCCCCTGGCACGCACTGCTGCTTCACAGAGGGGAGGCACAGAACTGTGAAGAGGTGGCGTGCTTCCCACCATGGATCATATTAGCATATCTCCTGACTAGCAGATTTACAGATATAATTGGTATGCAATTAGCCGCAACATTAATGCTTCTGCTAATAGGATAATGATCAGTCTCTGTGTTTCACAAAGGTAATATTCTATTTTATTATCAGGGTAATATAGTTCCCATGTTGAGACAAGGAACTGCAGAGGCTGGTTCTTAACAGAGATCGAGCACGGCGGCTAAAATCGAAACATGAAATTTAAAACCGAGACACAAAATGTAAAACCGAGACACGAAAATTAAAACAGAGACAAAATTAAAAGTCGAAAAATTAAATTTAAAACCGAGACGCGAAATTTAAAACCGAGACACAAAATTTAAAATCAAAACACGAAATTTAAAACCGACACGCAAAATTTAAAACCGAGACACAAAATTTTAAATCAAAACTCGAAATTGAAAACCGAGACCCGAAATTTAAAACCGAGACACGAAATTTAAAATCAAAACTCGAAATTGAAAACCGAGACCCGAAATTTAAAACCGAGACACGAAATTTAAAAGCGAGACACGAAATTTAAAAGCGAGACAAAATTTCAAATCAAGACACGAAATATAAAACCGAGGCACAAAATTTCAAATCAAAACTCGAAATTGAAAACCGAGACCCGAAATTTAAAACCGAGACACGAAATTTAAAACCGAGACGCAAAATTGAAAACCGAGACCCGAAATTTAAAACCGAGACATGAAATTTAAAACCGAGACATGAAATTTAAAACCGAGACATGAAATTTAAAACCGAGACACGAAAATTAAAACAGAGACAAAATTAAAAATCGAGACATAAAATTTAAAACCCTATCTATTCATTCACCCTATCTATTCCCCTCATGGTCCTAAACAGCTCTATGAGATCCCTCTTCAGCCTCCTGTGCTCCAAGGAATAAAGACCTAACCTGCCTAACTTCCATGGAGTGTGGGAAGGAACTGCAGATACTGGTTTAAATCGAAGGTAGACTCAAAATGCTAGAGTAACTCAGCGGGACAGGCAGCATTTCTGGAGAGAAGGAATGGGTGACGTTTCGGGTCAAGGCCCTTCTTCAGACTGATGTCAGGGGAGGAGGCCCCAGTTCCTTCTCTCCAGAGATGCTGCCTGTCCTGCTGAGTTACTCCAACATTTTGTGTCAACCTTCATTTTTGGCTCAGGCCTTGAATTCTTCACAAAGACTTCGCAAAATGGACCATCCCACGACATTCCACCACCAACACCCTCTGCTTCCTTCCATGGGGCTAATTCTCGATCCAGCACCATCAGAGACCCACACCACCCTGGCCACACACTCATTCCACCCCTGCCATCGGGAAAAAGGTCCAGGTTCAGGAACAGCCTCTTCCCAACACCCATCAGGCTACTAAACACTCCAAATGGGCTCTGAACTCCATCGTTTTGGGCCATTGATTTTGTCTTTGCGCTGTTATTGTTTTGTTTTTTTCAATGTTCACATATTTGTTGTGCCCCTGAAAGTAAGAATTGCATTGTTTCGGTTTGGGACAAATGACTCTCATCCCATCGAGTCTACTCCGCCATTCAATCATGGCTGACCTATCTTTCCCTCTCAACCCCACTCTCCTGCCTTCTCCCCATATCCCTTGAAACCCGTACTAATCAAGAATCTGTTCATCCTCCGGCACGGTGGCGCAGCGGTAGAGTTGCTGCCTTACAGCGAATGCAGCGCCGGAGACCCGGGTTCGATCCCGACTACGGGCGCCGTCTGTACGGAGTTTGTACGTTCTCCCCGTGACCTGCGTGGGTTTTCTCCGAGATCTTCGGATTCCTCCCACACTCCAAAGACGTACAGGTATGTAGGTTAATCGGCTGGGTAAAATGTAAAAAAATTGTCCCTAGTGTGTGTAGGATAGTGTTAATGTGCGGGGATCGCTGGGCGGCGCGGACTCGGTGGGCCGAAGGGCCTGATTCCGCTCTGTATCTCTAAATCTAAATCTAAAAAAATCTAAATACCCATTAACGTGGCCTCCACAGTCGTCTGTGGCAATGAATTCCACAGAATCACCATCCTCTGACGAAATAAATTTCTCATCATCTCCTTCCTAAAGGTACATAAGTGAACATAAGTGATAGGAGTAGAATTAGGCCATTCGGCCCATCGCATCTACTCCGCCATTCAATCATGGCTGATCTATCTCTCCCTCCTGCCTTCTCCCAATAAACTCTGACACCCGTACTGATCAAAAATCTATCTAGCTCTGCCTTAAATATATAGCTGTCTGTGGCAAAGAAATTCCACAGATTCACCGCCCTCCGACTAAAGACATTTCTCCTCATCTCTTTACCAAAAAAACGTCCCTTAATTCTGAGGTTATGTCCACTGGTGGAAACGCCCCCTCCACTTCCACTCTACCCCAGTCTTTCCCCCCCCTCGTTCTTCTAAACTCCAGCGAGTGTAGGCCCAATGCCATCACACGCTTGCCATAGAGGGAGTACAGAGAAGGTTCACCAGATTGATTCCTGGGATGGCAGGACTTTCATATGAAGAAAGACTGGATAGACTCGGCTTGTACTCGCTGGGATTTAGAAGATTGAGGGGGGATCTTATAGAGACTTACAAAATTCTTAAGGGGTTGGACAGGCTAGATGCAGGAAGATTGTTCCCGATGTTGGGGAAGTCCAGAACAAGGGGTCACAGTTTAAGGATAAGGGGGAAGTCTTTTAGGACCGAGATGAGAAAGTTTTTTTTCACACAGAGAGTGGTGAATCTGTGGAATTCTCTGCCACAGAAGGTAGTTGAGGCCAGTTCATTGGCTATATTTAAGAGGGAGTTAGATGTGGCCCTTGTGGCCAAAGGGATCAGGGGGTATGGAGAGAAGGCAGGTACAGGATACTGAGTTGGATGATCAGCCATGATCATATTGAATGGCGGTGCAGGCTCGAAGGACCGAATGGCCTACTCCTGCACCTATTTTCTATGTTTCTATGTTTCTATTGGTCAACCCACTCATTATGTCCCTTTATTCTGATACACAATGATCTGGAATGGGATAGCAGGAACGTGAGGACGTGCAGATCAAGAAGGCAGGAGGAAAAAGTGGGCTTTGCACTGAGACCTTGATGCTCCGCTTCCAATGAAAGCTAAACTTCAAAGCCTGCAGAGTGGGAACCATGCAGAGACGAGAATCTGAAGGTTCCCGACCCAAAAGGCCACTTATCCTATCCCACCAGGGATGCTGCCTTGCCCGCTGTTACTCCAGCAGTTTAGTTTAGTTGGAATTAGGGTTGCCAACTTCCTCACTCCCAAATAAGGGACAAAAGGTGACGTCACCGCCCCGCGCCCCACGTGACCTCACCCAGCCAGCGGCCACGTACTCCCGCTCCACCAATGGCGGCCGCCCGGGCCAGGAGGCGGGTTGCTATGGAACCTCTGTTAGGTGGTGCTGGGCCTCTGGGCCTACACTGCCCGGACCTACAGTGCCTGGGCCTTCAGTGTCTGGGCCTTCAGTGTCTGGGCCTACAGCGCCTGGGCCTACAGGGTTACAGTGCCTGGGCCTACCGTGTCCGAGCCTACAGCGCCCCCTGGGCCTACAGTGTCCGGGCCTACAGTGCCACCCAGGCCTAATATGGGACAAGGGCGGTCCCGTACGGGACAAACCAATTTAGCCCAAAATACGAAATGTCCTGGCTAAAAAGGTACCCACTCGGTCACGGGGAGAACGTACAGACTCGGTACAGACAGCGCCCCGTACAGTAGTCAGGATGGAACCCGGGTCTCTGGCGCTGTGAGGCAGCAACACTGCGCCACCCAATGATCAAGTCAAACTGTGGTACGATGGATGGAGCAAGGGGAAAGATACAGGGCTGAAGAGTCAGCATTGTCACGCATCAGTCCCATAGACAGACTTCAGTGTCCTCAGTGGGGTGTGTGTGTGAATCGGACAATCATATCATATCATATATCATATATATACAGCCGGAAACAGGCCTTTTCGGCCCACCAAGTCCGTGCCGCCCAGCGATCCCCGCACATTAACACTATCCTACACCCACTAGGGACAATTTTTACAATTTGCCCAGCCAATTAACCTACATACCTGTACGTCTTTGGAGTGTGGGAGGAAACCGAAGATCTCGGAGAAAACCCACGCAGGTCACGGGGAGAACGTACAAACTCCTTACAGTGCAGCACCCGTAGTCAGGATCGAACCTGAGTCTCCGGCGCTGCATTCGCTGTAAAGCAGCAACTCTACCGCTGCGCTACCGTGCCCTGGTTTACGGTGGGACCGTAACGGAAGGACTGGTAACAGGGGAACAAGCTGTTCCTGAGTCTGGTGGTTCAAACATACACCCTCCCGCCTTCCCTTCCACATGAATAAGATAAGTAAACGGTCACGGTGGCGCAGCGGTAGAGTTGCTGCCTCACAGCGCCGGAGACCCGGGTTCCATCCCGACTACGATTGCTGTCTGTACGGAGTTTGTACGTTCTCCCCGTGACCTGCGTGGGTTTTCTCCGGGTGCTCCGGTTTCCTCCCACACTCCAAAGACGTGCAGGTTTGTAGGTTAATTGGCTGGGTGTATGCGTAAATTGTCCCTAGTGTGTGTAGGATAGTGTTAATGTGCGGGGATCGCTGGTCATAGAAACATAGAAAACAGGTACTGGAGGAGGCCGTTTGGCCCTTCGAGCCAGCACCGTGGCGCGGACCCGGAGGACCGAAGGGCCTGTTTCTGCGCTGTATCTCTAAACTAAAGTTAATACCTAAATTAAGTGAATGGGCCTATTCCCACCCAAGATAATTCATGTTCTCTTGTTCTCATGTTCTCTTAGACAATAGACAATAGGTGCAGGAGGAAGCCATTCGGCCCTTCAAGCCAGCACCGCCATTCAATATGATCATGGCTGATCATTCTCAATCAGTACCCCGTTCCTGCCTTCTCCCCATACCCCCTGACTCCGCTATCCTTAAGAGCTCTATCCAGCTCTCTCTTGAATGCATCCAGAGAATTGGCCTCCACTGCCTTCTGAGGCAGAGAATTCCACAGATTCACAACTCTCTGACTGAAAAAGTTTTTCCTCATCTCCGTTCTAAATGGCCTACCCCTTATTCTTAAACTGTGGCCCCTTGTTCTGGACTCCCCCAACATTGGGAACATGTTTCCTGCCTCTAACGTGTCCAACCCCTTAATAATCTTATACATTTCGATCAAGGGATATGGGGAGAAAGCAGGAATGGGGTACTGATTTTGGATCCCTTCTCATCCTTCTAAATTCCAGTGTATACAAGCCTAGTCGCTCCAGTCTTTCAACATATGACAGTCCCGCCATTCCGGGAATTAACCTAGTAAACCTACGCTGCACGCCCTCTTGTTCAAAGGAGTAACACAGGCTGTGACTCACGGACAGATGGGACACCAGTGTATTAAAAATGAAACCTATTTGCAGTTAATTATCACTTAAAAGTCACAGCCAAATAAAAGTATTTGTTCATTAATGAAATGTGGAGATGGGAACGGCAGGTCTGTGTGCTGCTGAACAAGGGGCTGTGATTTAATTCTGTCTCTGGCCATTACTGCTGTTGGTGGCCAACACTCAGATCCCCAGCCAGTTACTACTGAGGAGTAGAACTTCCACCTTCAGCCATTCCAGTCGGGTAAACATAGAAACACAGACAATAGGTGCAGGAGCAGTGTAAGAAAATAACTGCAGATGCTGGTACAAATCGAAGGTATTTATTCACAAAATGCTGGAGTAACTCAGCAGGTCAGGCAGCATCTCAGGAGAGAAGGAATGGGTGACGTTTCGGGTCGAGACCCTTCTTCAGACTGATGTCAGGGGGGCGGGACAAAGGAAGGATATAGGTGGAGACAGGAAGATAGAGGGAGATCTGGGAAGGAGGAGGGGAAGAGAGGGACAGAGGAACTATCTAAAGTTGGAGAAGTCGATGTTCATACCACTGGGCTGCAAACTGCCCAGGCGAAATATGAGGTGCTGTTCCTCCAATTTCCAATGGGCCTCACTATGGCACTGGAGGAGGCCCATGACAGAAAGGTCAGACTGGGAGTGGGAGGGGGAGTTGAAGTGCTCGGCCACCGGGAGATCAGGTTGGTTAATGCGGACCGAGCGCAGGTGTTGAGCGAAGCGATCGCCGAGCCTGCGCTTGGTTTCGCCGATGTAAATAAGTTGACATCTGGAGCAGCGGATGCAATAGATGAGGTTGGAGGAGGTGCAGGTGAACCTCTGTCTCACCTGGAAAGACTGTTTGGGTCCTTGGATGGAGTTGAGGGGGGAGTTAAAGGGACAGGTGTTGCATCTCGTGCGGTTGCAGGGAAAGTGCCCGGGGTTGGGGTGGTTTGGGTAGGAAGGGACGAGTGGACCAGGGAGTTACGGAGGGAACGGTCTCTGCGGAACGCAGAGAGGGGAGGGGATGGGAAGATATGGCCAGTGGTGGGGTCCCGTTGTAGGTGATGGAAATGTTGGCGGATGATTTGTTGGATCCGCTGGCTGGTGGGGTGGAAGGTGAGAACGAGGGGGATCCTGTCCTTGTTGCGAGTGGGGGGAGGGGGAGCAAGAGCGGAGCTGCGGGATGTAGAAGAGACCCATCTATAATGGAAGAGGGGAAGCCCCGTTTCCTGAAGAATGAGGACATCTCTGAAGCCTTAGTGTGAAACACCTCATCCCGGGCGCAGATGCGGCGTAGACGGAGGAATTGGGAGCAGGGGATAGACTTTTTGCAGGGGACCGGGTGGGAATAAGTGTAGTCCAGATAGCTGTGCGAGTCAGTGGGTTTATAGTAGATGTCCGTCACTAGTCTGTCTCCTGTGATGGAGATGGTGAGGTCCAGAAATGGGAGGGTGATGTCGGAGATAGTCCAGGTATATTTAAGGACAGGATGGAAATTGGAGGTGAAGTGTATGAAGTCAGTGAGTTCTGCATGGGTGCAAGAGGTAGCACCAATGCAATCGTCGATGTAGCGGAGGTAGAGGGCTTCCGAGATGTCCTCGTTTTTCAGAAAACGGGGCTTCCCCTCCTCCATTATAGATGAGGCTCTCACTAGGGTCTCTTCTACATCCCGCAGCTCCGCTCTTGCTCCCCATCCCCCCACTCTTGCTCCCCATCCCCCCACTCGCAACAAGGACAGAATCCCCCTCGTTCTCACCTTCCACCCCACCAGCCAGCGGATCCAACATATCATCCACCAACATTTCCGTCACCTACAACAGGACCCCACCACTGGCCATATCTTCCCATCCCCTCCCCTCTCTGCATTCCGCAGAGACCGTTCCCTCCGTAACTCCCTGGTCCACTCGTCCCTTCCTACCCAAACCACCCTAACCCCGGGCACTTTCCCTTGCAACCGCACGAGATGCAACACCTGTCCCTTTACCTCCCCCCTCAACTCCATCAAAGGACCCAAACATTCTTTCCAGGTGAGACAGAGGTTCACCTGCACCTCCTCCAACCTCATCTATTGCATCCGCTGCTCTAGATGTCAACTTATCTATATCGGCGAAACCAAGCGCAGGCTCGGCGATCGCTTCGCTGAACACCTGCGCTCGGTCCGCATTAACGCCACTGATCTCCCGGTGGCCCAGCACTTCAACTCCCCCTCCCATTCCCAGTCTGACCTCTCTGTCATGGGCCTCCTCCAGTGCCATAGTGAGGCCCGCCGGAAATTGGAGGAGCAGCACCTCATATTTCGCCTGGGCAGTTTGCGGCCCGGTGGTATGAACGTTGACTTCTCCAACTTCAGATAGCTCCTCTGTCCCTCCCTTCCCCTCCTCCTTCCCAGATCTCCCTCTATCTTCCTGTCTCCACCTATATCCTTCCTTTGTCCCACCCCCGACATCAGTCTGAAGAAGGGTCTCGACCCGAAACGTCACCCATTCCTTCTCTCCCGAGATGCTGCCTGACCTGCTGAGTTACTCCAGCATTTTGTGAATAAATCGATTTGTACCAGCATCTGCAGTTATTTTCTTATACTAGCGGAGGTAGAGTTCGGGGATGGGGCCAGTGTACGTCTGGAACAGAGATTGTTCGACGTACCCGACAAAGAGGCAGGCGTAGCTAGGGCCCATGCGAGTGCCCATAGCTACGCCTCTGGTTTGGAGGAAGTGGGAGAAGTCAAAGGAGAAGTTGTTGAGGTGCAGGAGTAGGCCACTCAGCCCTTTGAGCCAGCACCGCCATCTATATACTAAAACTCTCATTTGTTTGTTTGTTTGTTCCTGAACCACAGCAATATCGGTACACGATAGCGCGACAATTTTAGGCCCACCTTACTCACCGTCATCCCTTTGGTGCTAATGGAAGAAGTTTCATTGAAATCGGTGTTATGTTTTTAAAGTTATTCACATTTTAAAGTTTGAATCTATCTCCTTTGGAGGGAGGGGGGAGGGAGAGGAAGGGGGGGGGGAGGGGGGAGAGGAGGGAGGATAAGGGGGGTTGAGAGGAATGTAATAGGGGGGAGGGGGAGGGGGGTGGAGGGAGTGTGGGAGAGGGAGGGGAGGAGGAGGGGGAGAGGGGGAGGGGAGGAAGGGAGGAGAGGAGGAGGGGAGGGGGAGGAGGGGAGGAGGGGAGGGGGGGGGAGAGAGGGTGCTGCACCAATGTAGGAGAGGGTTGGGCCCAATGGGGTCTACTTGGTCTAGTTCAATATAATCATAGCTGATCCTCCAAAATCAGTACCCCATTCCTGCTTTCTCCCCATATCCCTTGATCCCCTCAGCCCTAAGAGCTCTATCTAACTCTCTCTTAAAAACATCCAGACAATTGGCCTCCACTGCCTTCTGTGGCAGGGAATTCCACAGATTCACAACTCTCTGGGTGAAAAAGTTTTTCCTCATCTCAGTCCTAAATGGCCTACCCCTTATTCTTAAACTGTGTGGCCCCTGGTTCTGGACTCCCCCAACATCGGGAACATTTTTCCTGCATCTAGCCTGTCCAATCCCTTAAGGATTTTATATGTTTCTATAAGATCCATCGGGTAGTGGAGATACTGCCTACAGTTCCCTACATTTTTTGTTTAGTTTAGAGATACAGCGCGGAAACAGGCCCTTCGGCCCACCGAGCCCGCGCCGACCAGCGATCCCCACACATTAACTCTACCCTACACACACTTGGGATAATTTTTTAACATTTATAACCACGCCGATAAATCTACAAACCTGTACGTCTTTGGAGTGTGGGAGGAAACTGAAGATCGCAGGTCACGGGGAGAAGGTACAAAATCCGTACAGACAGCGCCCGTAGTCAGGATCGAACCCGGGTCTCTGGCGCTGTGAGGCTCTAACATTACGCCAACGTACTGCCCAGATGATAGGAAGGACAGAGACATACAAGCATGGAAACAGGCTCTTCAGCCCAACCTATCCGTGCTGGCCCAGATGCCCATCTAAGCTAGTCCCATTTACCTGTGTTTGTCCAAATCTCTCCAATCATTTCCTAGCCATGTACCTGTCCAAATGTCTTTTAAATGTTGTTTTTGTACCAATTGTCTGTTGTATCTTGTTGTCTCCTTGCCCAGAGTAGGGGAATCGAGAACCGGAAGGCATCGGTTTAAGGTGAAGGGGGTAAGAGTTAATAGGTATCAGAGGGGGTAACTTTTTCACACAGAGGGTGGTGGGTGTGTGGAACGAGCTGCCAGAGGAGGTAGTTGAGGCTGGGACCATCACAATGTTTAAAAATAATTAGGCAGGTACATGGATAGAACAGGTTTGGAGGGATATGGGCCAAACGCAGGCAAGTGGGACTAGTGTAGATGGGGCATGTTGATCAGTGAGGGCAAGTTGGGACGAAGGACCTGTTTCCACACTCTATGACAATGACTGTACCTTCCTCGGACAGCTTATTCCATATACCCACCACCGTCTGGTTTGCTTCTCTCAAATTAAACCTATGCCCTACTCTGGGTACAAGATTCTGTTCATTCAGCCTGTCTCTTCGTGATGTAATAAACCAATAAGATCACTCCTCGGCCTCCAATTCTCCAAAGAATACAGTCCTAGCCTGACAGGCAGCATCTCTAGAGAGAAGGAATGGGTGACGTTTCGGGTCGAGACCCTCCTTCAGTCTGAAGAAGGGTCTTGACCCAAAATGTCACCCATTCCTTCTCTCCAGAGATGCTGCCTGACCCACTGAGTTACTCCAGCATTTTGTGTCTATCTTCGATTTAAACCAGCGCCTGTAGTCCTTTGCTACACAGTCCAACTCTGCTCATCCTGACCCTATATCTCGGACCCCTCGAGTTCTGCCAACATCTTCATCAATCTTATCTGCATTCTTTTCACGTTTAGTTCAGTTTAGTTTCGAGATACGGCGCGGAAACAGGCCCTTTCGGCCCACCGGGTCCGCGCCGCCCAGCGATCCCCGCACACTAACACTATCCTACACCCACTAGGGACAATATTTACATTTACCCAGCCAGTTTACCTACAAACCTGTGCGTCTTTGGAGTGTGGGAGGAAACCGAAGATCTCGTAGAAAACCCACGCAGGTCATAGGGAGAACGTACAAACTCCATACAGACGGCGCCCGTAGTCGGGATGGAACCCGGGTCTCCGGCGCTGCATTCGCTGTAAGGCAGCAACTCTACCGCTGCGCCACCCAAATGTTAATGGCACTTTTCCTAGAGCAATATTTTTCCTAACCAATACTGAACACAATACTCTGGTAATGCAGGGTCTGAAGAAGGGTCTCGACCCAGAAACGTCTCCCATTCCTTCTCACCCGAGATGCTGCCTGACCCGCTGAGTTACTCCAGCATCTCGTGTCTATTGATAGTGCAGGCACTTCCACAGTGCTGTTGGCAGGAGGACTCCAGGACTTGGAGCTGGAGATGGCAGCGGCCCCCTGGGACCAATCCTGTCCGCTGGTCTCGCACCTTCTCTCTTGTCACCGCGTGCGTTTCCCCCCGGGCGCTCCGGATTCCTCCCACAACGTGCAATCTGCTGGCTTAGTTGGTGGCTCGGCTTGTAAACTGGCCCTCTCGTGTGTGGGTAAGGTTGCCAACTGTCCCCTATAGTTCTTCTAAACTCCAGCGAGTACAGGCCCAGTGCTGACAAACACTGCTCATCAACCCACTCATTCCTGGGGTCATTCTGGTCAACCTCCTCTGGACCCTCTCCAGAGCCACCACGTCCTTCCTCAGATACGGTGCTCAACATTGCTCACAATTTATCAAGTAGAGCTTGAAATCTATTGAAAGACTGGAGCGACTAGGCTTGTATACACTGGAATTTAGAAGGATGAGAGGAGATCTTATCGAAAGGTATAAGATTATTAAGGGGTTGGACACGTTAGAGGCAGGAAACATGTTCCCAATGTTGGGGGAGTCCAGAACAAGGGGCCACAGTTTAAGAATAAGGGGTAGGCCATTTAGAACGGAGATGAGGAAAAACTTTTTCAGTCAGAGAGTTGTGAATCTGTGGAATTCTCTGCCTCAGAAGGCAGTGGAGGCCAATTCTCTGGATGCATTCAAGAGAGAGCTAGATAGAGCTCTTAAGGATAGCGGAGTCAGGGGGTATGGGGAGAAGGCAGGAACGGGGTACTGATTGAGAATGATCAGCCATGATCACATTGAATGGCGGTGCTGGCTTGAAGGGCCAAATGGCCTCCTCCTGCACCTATTGTCTATTGTCTATTGAAGGTGAGATGGGCAAAAGCTTAAACGAGATGCATGAGGCAACTTATTAAAAACACAAAGGGTGGTGTGGTGGGTGCCTGGAACGCCCTTCCAGGGGTGATGGTTGGGACAGATGTGACAGTGACGTTTAAGAGACTTTTGGATGGGCACATCGCTAAGCCGGGAATGTAGGGATATGGATCATGTGCAGGTCGGTAACATATGGCCTTGGCATCATGTTCAGCACAGACATTGTGGGCTGAAGGGCCTGACCCTGTGCTGTACGTTTAGCGATACAGCATGGTAACAGGCCCTTCGGCCCACCGAGACCGTGCCGACCAGCGATCCCCGCACACTAACACTAACACTACCCTACACACACGAGGGACAATTTTACATTTATACCGAGCCAATTAACCTACAATTACTCTGCATACCTGCACGCCTTTGGAGTGTGGGGGGGAACTGAAGATCTCGGAGAAAACCCACGCTGGGCACGGGGAGAACGTGCATACTCCATACAGACAGCGCCCGTAGTCGGGATGGAACCCGGGTCTCTGGCGCTGTGAGGCAGCAGCTCCACCCGCTGTCGTATGTTGAAAGGCTGGAACGATTGGGCTTGTATACATTGGAATTTAGAAGGATGAGGGGGGATCTTATCGAAACATATAAGATAATTAGGGGATTGGACACATTAGAGGCAGGAAACATGTTCCCAATGTTGGGGGAGTCCAGAACAAGGGGCCACAGTTTAAGAATAAGGGGTAGGCCATTTAGAACGGAGATGAGGAAGAACTTTTTCAGTCAGAGAGTTGTGAAGGTGTGGAATTCTCTGCCTCAGAAGGCAGTGGAGGCCAGTTCGTTGGATGCTTTCAAGAGAGAGCTGGATAGAGCTCTTAAGGATAGCGGAGTGAGGGGGTATGGGGAGAAGGCAGGAACGGGGTACTGATTGAGTGTGATCAGCCATGATCGCATTGAATGGCGGTGCTGGCTCAAAGGGCTGAATGGCCTCCTCCTGCACCTATTGTCTATTGCCACCATGTTCTAAATTTGTGTTGCAAATCTCAAACACTGGGGATTCCAGGAAAATGTCTGGAAAGCTTGGAATCCTAAGTAGGACTCTCGAATAAAAAAATAACAGAAGGATCAAAGTGATGAGTGGGGCAAGTTTTTACACAGAGGGTGGTGGGTGCCTGGAGTGTGTGGCCAGGGATGGTGATGGAGGCAGGTAGGTGGTGGAGGTGGTGGAGGCAGGTACCATAGTGGCATTTAAGAGGCTGTTAGACCGGCACATGGATACGGAGAGATATGGATTATGTTCAGACGGATAGAAACATAGAAAAACAGGTGCAAGAGGAGGCCATTTGGCCCATTGAGCCAGCACCGCCATTCGATATGATCATGGCTGATTATCCAAAATCAGTACCCCGTTCCTGCTCTCTCTTCATATCCCTTGATTCCGTTAGCCCTAAGAGCTAAATCCAACTCTCTCTTGAAAACATCGGCCTCCACTGCCTTCTGTGGCAGGGAATTCCACAGATTCACAACCCTCTGGGTGATAACGAGTTAGTGTTGGCATCGTGATTGGGACAGACAGTGTGGGCTGTCTCCTGACCCAGGGGCCAACCGCAAGCACGAAACTCCAACTCGCTCTGTCCAGACCAGGTGCGTATCCGTGCTGACCAAGCGATGGAGAAAACCCACGCGGGTCACGGGGAGAACGTACAAACTCCGTACAGACAGCGCCCGTAGTCGGGATGGAACCCGGGTCTCTGGCGCTGTGAGGCAGCAACTCTACCGCCGTGCCACCATGTTTCCCAACAACATGCCGATCACTTGTTCACACTAGTTCTGCGATACCCCACTTTTGCAGCATCTCCCTAGGGGGCAATTTACAGAAGCCAATTAACCTACATTCCTGCACGTCTTCGGAGTGCGGGTGGAAACTGGAGCACCCGGAGAAAACCCGCGCAGGTCACGGGGAGAACGAGCACCCGAGGTCAGGATTGAACCCAGGACTCTGGCGCCGTGAGGCAGCAGCTCTACCCGCTGCGCCACCGCGCCGCAGTTGTGGGGGGGCCCTTTCCAACAGTCGCGGTTCGCTAATCTCACCGCGGATCTCAGGGTCGGATCTCGTCCCCCGGCTACGATACCTTCGGGCGGCACGGTAGAGTTGCTGCCTTACAGCGAATGCAGCGCCGGAGACCCGGGTTCCATCCCGACTACGGGCGCCGTCTGTACGGAGTTTGTACGTTCTCCCCGTGACCTGCGTGGGTTTTCCCCGAGATCTTCGGTTTCCTCCCACACTCCAAAGACGTGCAGGTTTGTAGGTTAATTGGCTCGGTGCAAGTGTGAATTGTCCCTAGTGGGTGTAGGGTAATGTTAATGTGTGGGGATCGCTGGTCGGCACGGACTCGGTGGGCCGAAGGGCCTGTTTCCACGCTGTCTCTCTAAACTAAACTAAGCTCTCTCTCCCAGTCAGATGTACTGCAGTCCTGTTAATGCTGGCTGCCTTTGGAGCAGGGATAGGTGCAACATGACAGGCGGATAAATTATTGACTGTGGCAGTAAATTCATAGACGGCACTTCAATTATGGAAATGTGAATTTTTATGAGATTCCTTCTCCAGAAACCTGGTGACAGAATCAATTAGCATTTTTTGGAGAGTGAGCCATTTTAAGAGGTCCTGTCAAGGGAGCCTGACTAATTTATCACCCTGGTGCATGTAGGTAGCTGCGATACACGGACAGACATGAGTCCCATTCAATCCCAACACAAAAGACTGCAAGTGCTGGCAAGGCAGCATCTGTGGAGAGAGAGGCAAAGTTAATGCTTCAGGTCAAAGAGGGAGAGGTCATACAGTGGAATTCGCCCCATCAAGTCAACTCTGCCATTCAATCACGGCCGATCTTAGCCGATTGAAGACTGATAGAGATCTTATAGAAACATATAAACAGATAGAAGACTGAGGGGGGATCTTATAGAAACATATAAAATTCTTAAGGGGTTGGAGAGGCTAGATGCGGGAAGATTGTTCCCGATGTTGGGGAAGTCCAGAACCAGGGGTCACAGCTTAAGGATAAGGGGGAAGTCTTTTAGGACCGAGATGAGAAAACATTTCTTCACACAGAGAGTGGTGAGTCTGTGGAATTCTCTGCCACAGAAGGTAGTTGAGGCCTGTTCATTGGCTATATTTAAGAGGGAGTTAGATGTGGCCCTTGTGGCTAAAGGGATCAGGGGGTATGGAGAGAAGGCAGGTACGGGATACTGAGTTGGATGATCAGCCATGATCACATTGAATGGCGGTGCAGGCTCGAAGGGCCCAATGGCCTACTCCTGCACCTATTTTCTATGTTTCTATGTTTCTATGATCTATCTCTCCCTCCCTCACCCCCTTCTCCTGCCATCTCCCCATAACCTCTGGCACCCGGGTTCCATCCTGACTACGGGTGCTGTCTGTACGGAGTTCCCACGTTCTTCCCGTGGCCTGTGTGGCTTTCCTCTGGGTTCTGTGCCATCCTCTCACATCCTAAAGGCGTAAAGGTTTGTAGGTTAATTGGCTTTGGTTTAAAAAAAAAGTAAATTGTCCCTAGTGAATCGGATAGTGTTAATGTGTAGGGATCGCTGGTCAGTGTGGACTCGGTGGGCTGAAGGGCCCCTTTCTGTGCTGTACCTCTGAACTAAACTAACCTGAACCAAACATCCATCAGGTTTATGGAATGGATTTCGGTGTGTTTGCCACCCATCTTTTACAAAGGCTTGGCCCGGCCACATTTGGAGACGTGTGTAGTTCTGGTCACCACACTACAGGAAGGATGTCATTATGCTGGAGACCGTGCCAAGGAGGTTTACCAGCATGCATCCTGTATGGGTTTAGTTCAGCTCAAAGGTACAGCGTGGAAACAGGCCCTTCAGCCCACAAAGCCCATGATGACCATTGATCTCCCGTTCACGCTAGTTAAGATCATAAGATCATAAGAGATAGGAGCAGAATTAGGCCATTCGGCCCATCAAGTCTATTCTGCCTTTCAATCATGGCTGATCTACCTCTCCCTCCTAACCCCATTCTCCTGCCTTAGACAATAGACAATAGGTGCAGGAGGAGGCCATTCGGCCCTTCGAGCCAGCACCGCCATTCAATGTGATCATGGCTGATCATTCTCAATCAGTACCCCGTTCCTGCCTTCTCCCCATACCCCCTGACTCCGCTATCCTTAAGAGCTCTATCTAGCTCTCTCTTGAATGCATTCAGAGAATTGGCCTCCACTGCCTTCTGAGGCAGAGAATTCCACAGATTCACAACTCTCTTTTTTTTCTTTTTTTTTAATATTTTTTATTTTTGAAAAGCATATGTACGAATAGAAATAAAAAAAACACATTTGTTACAAAGTTCTTACATAGCTTCAATTTTTAAATTTTTGAAGAGAGAAAATAAAAATAAAATTAAAAAAACTATAAACTTGGGGAGAGAGAATAAGAGGGTTAAAAAAAAAGGGTCTAACAATAAAAATTAACGAGAGTAGATCCGGGAGACAATAACCACAGCTACATCCAACCCCTAACTCAAGTTTCAACTTTTAATTTAAATTTTTTATTTTAGTCCTGTGCCAAACACATTTACTTTTCTAAAAATTCAATAAATGGAGACCATATTTTTAAAAATAACTCAGGTTTGTCGATTAAGGCAAACCTTATTTTTTCCAAATGCAGGGTCTCTGTCATTTCCGTAGTCCACATTTTAATTGTGGGGGTTATTGGTTTTTTTCCAAAATTTAAGTATTAATTTTTTCGCAGTTATTAGACTGTAATCAAGAAAATGTACCTGACTTACTGTAAAATTTGTACTATGTGTATCAGTATCCCGTTCCTGCCTTCTCCCCATACCCCCTGACTCCGCTATCCTTAAGAGCTCTATCTAGCTCTCTCTTGAATGCATCCAGAGAATTGGCCTCCACTGCCTTCTGAGGCAGTGAATTCCAAAGATTCACAACTCTCTGACTGAAAAAGTTTTTCCTCGTCTCCGTTCTAAATGGCCTACCCCTTATTCTTAAACTATGGCCCCTGGTTCTGGACTCCCCCAACATTGGGAACATGTTTCCTGCCTCTAACGTGTCCAACCCCTTAATAATCTTATACGTTTCGATAAGATCTCCTCTCATCCTTCTAAATTCCAGTGTATACAAGCCTAGCCACTCCAGTCTTTCAACATATGACAGTCCCGCCATTCAGGGAATTAACCTAGTAAACCTACGCTGCACGCCCTCAATAGCAACAATATCCTTCCTCAAATTTGGAGACCAAAACTGCACACAGTACTCCAGGTCCCCATCAAGTCCACTCCGCCATTCAATCACGGCTGATCTATCTCTCCCTCCCAACCCCATTCATTCTCCTGCCTTCTCCCCGTAACCTCTGACACCCGCACTGATCACGAATCTATCTATCTCGGCCTTAAATATGACTTCTGTGGCAAGGAATTCCACAAACAGTTCTATATTAGCCCACTTCCTCATCCACTCCCTGCACGCGAGGGGCAATCTACACAAGACAGTTCATCTACACACCCTGTATTTAGTGTTTTACTAGACCAAGTGGACCCGTTGGGCCCAAACCTCTCCTGCATTGATGCAGCACCCTCTCCTCCCCCCCTCCCCCTCCCTCCCCCCCTCCCCCCCTCCCCGTCCCCCCATCCCCCTCCCTCTTACCCCCTTCCCCTTACCCCCTCCTCCTCCCCCTCCCACTCCCCTCCCACCCTCCCTTCCCCCCTCCCTCCCTCCCCTCCCCCTCCCCTCCCCCTTGCCCTCCCCCCCCACTCCATCCCCCTCCCCCCTTCCCCTCCCCCCCCCACTCCATCCCCCTCCCCATTCCCCTCCCCCCACTCCATCCCCCTCCCCCTTCCCCTCCCCCTTCCCCCCCCCACTCCATCCCCTTCCCCTCCCCCCCCACTCCATCCCCCTCAACCCTCCCTCCCTCCTCCTTCCCTAGGATATAAACTTTAAAATGTGAATAACTTTAAAAATATAACACCGATTTCAATGAAACATCCTCCATTAGCACCAAAGGGATGACGGTGAGTAAAGTGGGCGTAAAATTGTCACGCTATCGTGTACCGTTTTGGCTGTAGTTCAGGAACAAACAAACAAACAAACGAACAAACGAGAGTTTTAGTATATAGATGGTGACCACTGGCTGACCAAATTCCCTCCTGGGATAAATAAAGTTCTATTCTATCATTTACCAGCACTGGGGACAATTTATAATCTTTACTGAGGTCAATTGACCTGCGAGCCTGTGTGTCTTTGTGATGTGGGAGGATGGCCCAGTGGAAATCTTCGCGGTCACAGGTAGAACGTGCAAACTCCAGGCGGACAGCACCCGAAGTCCTGGGTCGATGTCCAAGACCTTTCATCGCCTGTTTCCCTCTCAGCACAGTTGCTGGCTGACCTGCTGTGTATTCTCAGCACTCTCTCTCTCTCTCTCTTTATCTTGAATGAGTGTTTAGATGGAATGGGATTTAAGGGTCTGAGCTGCTGGGAGATTCCAGCATTGAATGCTTTATCATGGACACAGAAGATGACTAAGAAGGCAATACGGGGAGAAAAGATGAGGTACGAGGGTAAGCTAGCCAATAATATAAAGGAGGATAGTAAAAGCTTTTTTAGGTATGTAAAGAGGAAAAAAATAGTCAAGGCAAATGTGGGTCCCTTGAAGACAGAAGCAGGGGAATTTATTATGGGGAACAAAGAAATGGCAGACGAGTTGAACCGGTACTATGGATCTGTCTTCACTAAGGAAGATACAAACAATCTCCCAGATGTTCTAGTGGCCAGAAATCCTAGGGTGACGGAGGAACTGAAGGAAATCCACATTAGGCAGGAAATGGTGTTGGGTAGACTGATGGGACTGAAGGCTGATAAATCCCCAGGGCCTGATGGTCTGCATCCCAGGGTACTTAAGGAGGTGGCGCTAGAAATTGTGGACACATTGGTGATCATTTTCCAATGTTCTATAGATTCAGGATCAGTTCCTGTGGATTGGAGGGTAGCTAATGTTATCCCACTTTTTAAGAAAGGAGGGAGAGAGAAAACGGGTAATTATAGACCAGTTAGTCTGACATCAGTGGTGGGGAAGATGCTGGAGTCAATTATAAAAGACGAAATTGCGGAGCATTTGGATAGCAGTAACAGGATTGTTCCGAGTCAGCATGGATTTACGAAGGGGAAACTTCCGGAGTCGGTGGATGTGGTGTATCTCGACTTTCAGAAAGCCTTCGACAAGGTCCCACATAGGAGATTAGTGGGCAAAATTAGACCACATGGTATTGGGGGTAGGGTACTGACATGGATAGAAAATTGGTTGACAGACAGAAAGCAAAGAGTGGGGATAAATGGGTCCCTTTCAGAATGGCAGGCAGTAACTAGTGGGGTACCGCAAGGCTCGGTGCTGGGACCCCAGCTATTTACAATATACATTAATGACTTGGATGAAAGGATTAAAAGTACCATTAGCAAATTTGCAGATGATACAAAGCTGGGTGGTAGTGTGAACTGTGAGGAAGATGTTATGAGGTTGCAGGGTGACTTGGACAGGTTGTGTGAGTGGGCGGATGCATGGCAGATGCAGTTTAATGTGGATAAGTGTGAGGTTATCCACTTTGGTGGTAAGAATAGGAAGGCAGAGTAGTATCTGAATGGTGTCAAGTTAGGAACAGGGGACGTACAACAAGATCTGGGTGTCCTAGTGCATCAGTCACTGAAAGGAAGCATGCAGGTACAGCAGGCAGTGAAGAAAGCCAATGTTGGCCTTCATAACAAGTTTTGGTCTCCAAATTTGAGGAAGGATATTCTTGCTATTGAGGGCATGCAGCGTAGGTTTACTAGGTTAATTCCCGGAATGGTGGGACTGTCATATGTTGAAAATGATCAGCCAGGTACTGATTGAGAATGATCAGCCATGATCACATTGAATGGCGGTGCTGGCTCGAAGGGCCAAATGGCCTCCTCCTGCACCTATTGTCTATTGAGATTGACAGATTCTTGATTAGTGCGGGTGTCAGGAGTTATGGGGAGAAAGCAGGAGAATGGGGTTAGGAGGGAGAGCTAGATCAGCCATGATTGAACGTCGGAGTAGACTTGATGGAGCGGAATTTTGCCCTGATAACTTACGAATGTTATGAATTCCCCAACCCTGGTTAAAAGATTACGCATTCACCCTATCTATACCCCTCATGACTCTGTGTGTCTCTATAAGGCCACCCCTCAGCCTTGTTTAGTTTAGATTAGAGATACAGCACGGAAACAGGCCCTTCGGCCCATCGGGCCCGCGACGCCCAGCGATCCCCACACACTAACACTATCCTACACACACACACACACACACACACACACACACACACACACACACACACACACACACACACACACACACACAATATTCACAATATACCAAGCCAATTAACCTACAAACCTGTACGGCTTGGGAGTGTGGGAGGAGACCGGAGATCTTGTGGATAAACCCACGCGGGTCACGGGGAGAACGTACAGACTCGGAGTCAGGATGGGACCAGGGTCTCTGGCGCGGTCAGCGCTGTGATGCGGCAACTCCACCTCTGCGCCACCGTGCGAATAAATAAAGTCCAGCCTGGCCCACGGGCACGTCCGACATCAAGACGGCAGCGGCCTAGCGGCAACTGAGCAGGGTGTGTGTGGGGACAGGCAGTGTGTGGGTACAGGTGGTGTGTGGGGAGAGGTGGTGGGTGGGGAGAGCATGGAGCAGGGTGTGTGTGGGTACGGGAGGTGTGGAGAGTACAGGGAGCTGGGTGTGTGTGGGGGAGAGCTGGGTGTGTGTGGGTACGGGAGGTGTGGAGAGTACAGGGAGCTGGGTGTGTGTAGGGAGAGCAGGGTGTGTGTGGGTACGGGAGGTGTGGAGAGTACAGGGAGCTGGGTGTGTGTAGGGAGAGCAGGGTGTGTGTGGGTACGGGAGGTGTGGAGAGTACAGGGAGCTGGGTGTGTGTGGGGAGAGCTGAGTGTGTGTGGGGACAGGCAGTATGGGAAGGGCAGGGAGCAGGGTGTGTGTGGGCATGGGGTGTGTGTGGGGAGGGCGGTGTGTGGGGGGCAGGGTGTGTGTGGGCAGAGGCGGTGTGTGGGTACAGGTGGTGTGTGGGTATGGGCGGTGTGTGGGTACAGGGTGTGTGTGGGCATGGGGTGTGTGTGGGTACAGGGTGTGTGAGGGGCAGGGGTGTGTGTGGGTACAGGGTGTGTGTGGGCATGGGGTGTGTGTGGGTACGGGGTGTGTGAGGGGCAGGGGTGTGTGTGGGTACGGGGTGTGTGAGGGGCAGGGGTGTGTGTGGGTACAGGTGGTGTGTGGGGAGCAGGGTGTGTGTGGGTACAGGTGGTGTGTGGGCACGGGCGGTGTGTGGGGAGGGCAGGGGGGCTACTCTGCATCAGTTGCCTCTGCCAGTCAGGGTGCTGATAGTCACAGTGGGCCTGTGCACTCGGGGCTCAGTGCTGGAGGGCAGCTGGCAGCCCCTCCCCAGGTGCCGGGCAATTTAGGGGAGAGAGAGGGTAAGAGATGGAGGTCAGTCCAGTTTATCGTCACGTGTACCGAGGTTCAGTGAGAAGCTTGTGTTGCGTGCCACTCAGTCAGCGGAAAGACAATGCATGATTACAGTCGAGCCGTTGGTGTGTGCAGATGCATGATAAAGGAATAATGTTTAACAGAATAACATGTGTGTGCATGTGAGTGGATGTGTGTGTGTGGCTGTGTTTGCATGTGTGTGTGTCTGTGTGTGTTTGTGTGTGCCCGTGTGTGCCCAAGTGTGCATGTATGTGCATGTATGTGCATAGGTGTGCGTGTGTGCCTGTGTGTGCATAGGTGTGTGCGTGTGTGTATGTAAGTGTGTGTGTGTATATGTGTGTATGCCAGTGTGTGCGTGTATGTTAGTGTGTATGTGTGTGTGTCTGTGTGTGCATAGGTGTGTGTGTGTGTCAGTGTGTGTGCCTGAGTGTGCATACGTGTGTGTGTGCATTGGTGTGTGTGCATAGGTGTGTGTATGTTTGTGCGTGTGCATAGGAGTGTGTGTGCATAGGGGTGTGTGTGTGTGTGTGTGTGTGTTTGTGTGCGCATAGGTGTGTGTGTGTGTGTGTGTGTATGTAAGAGTGTGTGTATATGTATGTATGCCTGTATGTGCCTGTGTGTGTATGTTAGTGTGTGTGTGTGTGTGTCAGTGTGTGTGTGCCTGAGTGTGCATAGGTGTGTGTGTGTGCATAAGTGTGTGTATGTTTGTGTGTGTGCATAGGTGTGTGTGTGCATAGGTGTTTGTGTGTGTGCATAGGTGTGTGCATAGGTGTGTGTGTGCATAGGTGTTTGTGTGTGTGCATAGGTGTGTGTGCATAGGTGTGTGTGCATAGGTGTGTGTGTGCATAGGTGTTTGTGTGTGTGTGCATAGGTGTGTGTGTGTGCATAGGTGTGTGTGTGTGCATAGGTGTGTGTGTGCATAGATGTGTGTGTGTGTGTGTGTCCATGGGAATGTGCGTCTCATTGTTGCGCCCTCTCCTTGCAGAGCCCTGACTGACCTGCTGAAGCAGCAAGGCAACCCCACCATGGAGGGCATCGAGCGAGTCGGGGTAACAGTCCAGGTGCCCATCTCCGACAGCCTGTCTTCGCGATCACCGAGGAACAGCACAGGTAGGTAGCGCCTGACGCCCAGCGTCCGGCGGCCAGCCGACCAGCGGCCCTCAGGGTCAGGCCCAGAGCTTCAGGACGAGATGGTCCCAGGGTAGGGTTGCCAACCGTCCCGTATTAACCGGGACATCCCATATTTTGGGCTAAATTGGTTTGTCCCGTACGGGACCACCCTTGTCCCGTATTAGAAGGGGGTTGCCAACTTCCTCACTCTCAAATAAGGGACAAAGGGTGACGTCACCACCCCCGCGCCCCACGTGACCTCACCCAGCCAGCGGCCACGTGCTCCCGCTCCACCAATGGCGGCCGCCATTGGTGGAGCGGGAGCACGTGGCCGCTGGCTGGGTGAGGTCACGTGGGGCGCGGGGCAGTGACATCACCCCTTGTCCCATATTTGGGAGTCAGGAAGTTGACAACACTAGGCTGGCCATCTCCCAGGATAAGGCGCGGCCTCTACTGTGTGTTGTTTTAACTACCAAACATAAATGTGATCAATTATTTACGAAAAAATAATATGTGCCACACCAAACAATACAAGACAAACCCACCACCATAATACAAATAGTCTTAAATACTGAATAACTATGGTGGCGCAGCGGTAGAGTTGCTGCCTCACAGCGCCGGAGACCCGGGTTCCATCCCGACTACGGGTGCTGTACTGTACGGAGTTTGTACGTTCTCCCCGTGACCTGGGTGGGTTTTCTCCGAGATCTTCGGTTTCCTGCCACACTCCAAAGACGTGCAGGTTTGTAGGTTAATCGGCTTGGTGTAAATGTATGTAAATTGTCCCTGGTGTGTGTGGGATAGTGTTAGTGTGCGGGGATCTCTGGTCAACAGGGGCTCGGTGGGCCGAAGGGCCTGTTTCCGCGCTGCATCTCTAAACTAAAATCCTACGGGTACATCCCACCTCCCGCGGTGCCCAGCGGTCCCGGAAACCCCCCAGGGTGCCCGTGGGCAGCGCGCGGTCCCTCTCCAACACCACCCGAGCACGGACGGACGTAACCCCGGAAAAGGGGCAGGCAGCCGGCTCGGGCAGAGCCCTCTTCCGCCTGGCGTCGTGACCCGTGGATGGCCAGCTTGGCCAGGCCCAGGAGCAACCCAACCAGGACATCCTCGTCCCCACCCTCTCCCCTACCCACACACAGGGGGTCCACAGATGAGGATGGTGGGTGTGAAGTGCAGCCAGAAGGCAAGGAGCAGCCCCTTTAGATACTGGAGCAGCTTCCATAGTGTTGTGCAGCGTCTGGCCCAGGAGCACAGATGCCACAAGCTGGCACGGGCATTCTTACTCCCCCTAGTATAATAATGGCATCATGAGTCAATGATCCAGGTGTGTGCGGATCAGAGGAGATCCAGAGGTGTGGGTGAGAGGTGATACAGATGTGCGATGGGTCAGAGTTGATCCAGATGTGCAATGGGTCAGCAGTGATCTGGGTGTGTAATGGGTCAGAGGTGTTCCAGATGTGCAATGGGTCAGAGGTGTTCCAGATGTGTATTGGGTCAGAGTTTATCCAGATGTGTAATGGATCAATGGTGATCCAGATGTGTAATTGGTCGGCAGTGATCCAGATGTGTAATGGGTGAGCAGTGATCTGGGTGTGTAATGGGTCAGAGGTGATCCAGATGTGTAATGGGTGAGGGGCGATCCAGATGTGTGATGGGTCAGAGGTGATCCAGATGTGTAATGGGCCAGCAGTGATCCAGGTGTGTAATGGGCCAGCAATGATCCAGATGTGTAATGGGTCAGAGGTGATCCAGGTGTGTAATGGGTGAGGGGTGATCCAGGTGTGTAATGGGTCAGAGGTGATCCAGATGTGTAATGGGTCAGAGGTGATTCAGGTGTGTAATGGGTGAGAGGTGATCCAGGTATGTAATGGGTCAGAGGTGATCCAGATGTGTACCACTCTCTTCCATTTTTATGTTTTGACCAATCAACTTCTAATTTAATAAACTAATAACCAAAAACGTATAAGAGGACATAGGTTCAAGGTGAAGGGGAAAAGATTTAATAGGAATCCGAGGGGTAACTTTTTCACACAGAGGGTGGTGGGTGTACGGAACAAGCTGCCAGAGGAGGTAGTTGAGGCTGGGACTATCCCATCATTTAAGAAACAGTTGGACAGGTACATGGATAGGACAGGTTTGGAGGGATATGGACCAAGCGCAGGCAGGTGGGACAGGTGTAGCTGGGACATGTTGGCCAGTGTGGGAAAGATGGGCCGAAGGGCCTGTTTCCACACGGTATCACTCTATGACTCTAAGTATAAACTTAGTAGATGCTATCAATTTGAAAATCCAGCTTTTAACTTTTTAGAGGTGTTAATATGCTGTGCATTGTTTTGATGGCGCGTACCATCACGATAAACCACTGGCGATGGATCACAGTGATCCAGATGTGTGGTGGGTCAGCAGAGATCCAGATGTGTAACGGACCAGCAGAAATCCAGATGTGTAGTGGGTCAGTATAGATCCAGATGCGTAATGGACCAGTAGAAATTCAGATGTGTGGTGGGTCAGCAGAGATCCAATTGTGTAGTGGGTCAGTAGAGGTCCAGATGTGTAATGGACCCATAGAAATCCAGCTGTGTCGTGGGTCAGGTGTGATCCAGATGTGTGATGAGTGAGGGGTGATGTGTGCGTGTGACAGGGTGGTAATTGGCCAGATGTGTGACATTCAGTGCCGGTGGAATCTGGCTGTGCACCTCTGCAGTGGTCCAGATGTGGAACTGCATCCGTTTATACAGTGCAGATGTTTAACAGTCAAGGTGCTGGAGTCTTGCTGTGCAGCCAGGCTGGTGTGAGCGTGCAGATGTGTAACGCCTTGCCTGTTCAACCCTCCGCATGTGTGACCACCGCAGTGAAATCGCTCACCAGCTGCATTAATTCAATGACACGGTATCGTCACATGTACGTTGGTGCGGTGAGATGCTCTGTGTTTACCACGTGCAACCGGGGTAACGTCACACAGCAGACCTCACCTGGGCAGAACACGAGCATGGCCACCTTTCTGGCACCGGCAAAGTCACAAAGGTTCAAAGCACAGTCCTTCCTTTCCATTGCCCACCGCCGCACTTGGCGCCCATCCCCCCCACCATCACCCCCCCCCCCCCCCCCCCCCCTGGGTCTGCCTTCAATTGTTTTTTAAACCAAAAATAATTTAAATCATTTATTTACAAGAATAAAATCTACGATACAACACCATAGCTCAAAGTAAAACGAATATTCTTGTATATACAGGAGCCCCTCGACTTACAATGGGGTCACGTTCCGATAAGCCCATCGCAAATCGAAAATTTCGTCAATCCTGCATTTAATACACCTAACCTACCCAACATTAAAGCCACCTAATCTACAAACATCATAGCCTACCTAACATCAACATCATAACCTACCCAACATCAAAGCCTAGCCTAGCCTGCGGCTCAGTGGCGCAGCGGTAGAGTTGCTGCCTTACAGCGAATGCAGCGCCGGAGACCCGGGTTCCATCCTGACTACGGGTGCAGTCTGTACGGAGTTTGTACGTTCTCCCCGTGACCTGCGTGGGTTTTCTCCAAGATCCTCGGTTTCCTCCCACACTCCAAAGATGTACAGGTTTGTAGGTTAATTGACTGGGTAAATGTAAAAACTGTCCCTAGTGTGTGTAGGACAGTGTTAATGTGCGGGGATCGCTGGGCGGCACGGACCCGGTGGGCCGAAGGGCCTGTTTCCGCACTGTATCTCTAAATCTAAAAAATAATCTAAAAACATCATAGCCACCTAACCTACCCAACATCATAGTCTAGCCGAGCCGAACTTAGACATGATGGGCTGCAACCTCACACACTCCATGTACACGTGGTACACAGACTCACACACTCCATGTACACGTGGTACACAGACTCACACACTCCATGTACACGTGGTACACAGACTCACACACTCCATGTACACGTGATACACAGACTCACACACTCCATGTACACGTGGTACACGGACTCTTCCAGCCCGCAACAGTGGCAGGCGGTTGGCGAGTCAGTGAACCAACCGCGCGAGGAACAGGTTGCAGGGGACTCCTCGGTGCAGTACCCCCCACCCCAGGCCCACGATGTAGAGGGGCAGAATGGCCTCCCCCATCCGCTCAGTCCCCCTACGATGATGACATCCCCCCGCTAGCCCCCTCCCCTTCCTCTTCATGTCCACCTCTCTCTCTCGGGACCCTCCTAGCCCTCGTTGGCACGGGTCCCCTCTGCATCGGTGGCTCGAGACCGACCTCGTAGCCCGGGGTGGATGTGTGGAATTCCCTGCCACAGAGGGCAGCGGAGGCCAACTCACTGGATGTTTTCAAGAGAGAGTTGGACTTAGCTCTGAGGGCTGAGGGAATCAAGGGGTACAGGGAGAAAGCAGGAACGGGGTACTGATTGAGAATGATCAGCCATGATCACATTGAATGGCGATGCTGGCTCGAAGGGCCAAATGGCCACCTCCTGCACCGATTGTCTATGTTTCTATGTTTCTAGGACAGTGCTGGCGTGCTGTGTGTATCTTAAACGTTGCCTTAAAATGATAAAATAGAAGTGGTTCACAGTGGAATCGAGATGGGTCGTACCCATTTTAGTTTAGTTTAGTTTGGTTTGGTTTGGTTTGGTAAAAATGCAGCTTGATGTTGTCGACAGTTTAATTTAATTTAGTTTAGAGATACAGCGCGGAAACAGGCCCTTCGGCCCACCGAGTCCGCGCCGACCAGCGATCCCCGCACATTAACACTATCCTGCACTCTCTAGCGACAATTTACATCTACTCCGAGCCAATTAACCTACAAACCTGCACGTCTTTGGAGTGTGGGAGGAAATTGAAGATCTCGGTGAAAACACACACAGGTCACAGGGAGAACGTACAAACTCCGTACAGACAGCGCCCGTAGTCGGGATGGAACCCGGGTCTCTGGCGCTGTGAGGCAGTAACTCTACCGCTGCGCCACCTTATTGTTGACGTGGGCTGGGTGCCAGTGTTGCAGGGTGGGTGGGAGGGGGTGGGCAAGGCTGTCTACAAGGGCAGATCCCTCTGCCAGTCAACACCACCCTTGTACTATTATCACCACTAGCTGCTCCTCTGCCAGCGACTCGCTCCTCGCAGTGCACAGGATATCAAATAATAACACCTTCAGTCAAGGGTGACATTTGTGTTTGGGCAAATTATAGTCAAGTGGGTGGGATGAGTGTCGGAGTGGACAGCGTGGTGCTCACACTGACAACAGCGCGGGCACAGTGCCAGCTCTCTGGCTGACTGCCGGAGCCAGCAACGCTTCAGTCTGCAGACTCATCTGTGCGTCCACCTCATCGCCCTGGGCTGCACGTCACACAGTGAGGAATAACATCTACTGGCACCCAAGCACACAGCGTTGGCAGCAACGTGTGGAGAGGGCCAGTGTTCACAGAGGGGCCAGGGAGTGTGGGTGTCTATTTACAGGGGGTCTCACGGAGTGAGTGTGTCAGTATTTACAGGTGTTAGAGTGAGTGTGTCAGTATTTACAGGTGTTAGAGTGAGTGTGTCAGTATTTACAGGTGTTAGAGTGAGTGTGTCAGTATTTACAGGTGTTAGAGTGAGTGTGTCAGTATTTACAGGTGTCAGAGTGAGTGTGTCAGTATTTACAGGGGGTCCCGGGAGAATTGTACATGGTCCCCAATGTATAGGATAGTGATAGTGTTGGGGTGGGTCGGGTGGGGGTGGGGGTGGGGATGGGTCAGGTGGGGGTGGGGGTGGGGGTGGGTCAGGTGGGGGTGGGGGGTGGGGGTGGGGGGTGGGGGTGGGGATGGGTCAGGTGTGGGTGGGGTGGGTGTGGGGGTGGGGGGTGAGTTGGGTGGGGCTGGCTGACCTCTGAGTGGCGGGGGTAGACTGGATTGACCAAGATGGGGCTGGCTGAGCCGCTGTGAGCAGCTGAGCTGGGCATGGCCAAGCCAGGATAGACTGGGCTGGAGGGGGGGGGGGTAGACTGGGCTGTTGATCCAGGGTAGACTGGGCTGGAGAGGGATAGACTGGGCTGGGGTTCTGGGTAGACTGGGCTGGAGGGGGGGCGGGGAGGGGTAGACAGCGCTGTTGATCCAGGGTAGACTGGGCTGGAGAGGGATAGACTGGGCTGGGGGGGGGGGTAGACTGGGCTGGATGGGGGGGGGGTAGACTGGGCTGGGGTTGCGGGTAGACTGGGCTGGAGAGGGATAGACTGGGCTGGGGAGGGGGGATAGACTGGGCTGGGGAGGGGGGGGTAGACTGGGCTGGGGTTGCGGGTAGACTGGGCTGGAGAGGGGTGGGGGTAAACTGGGCTGGGGGGGGGGGGAGGTAGACTGGGCTGGAGAGGGATAGACTGGGCTGGGGTTGCGGGTCAGTGAGCCAGCTTTGGCCTGCGGGCCTTGTCACACTCTGACGCCCAGGCCTGTCAGCTTAATGGGAGGTGCAGTGAGACGGTATAATTACCAACCCTGCCCTGTGAAGCTTCATTGATTAGTTTCCCTGTGAAAACGTCGCCTCGGTAATTACATGGGAGCTGACACTTTGGATGAGAGCTTGGCTGTGGATGTGGTGCCTCTCTCTCTCTCTCTCTCTCTCTCTCTCTCTCTCTCTCTCTGTCTCTCTGCCTCTCGCTCACATCTGCCCGAAGCCCTCTACCTCTATAAATAACTGCTCCACAGTCTCGTTAACCCCTCACGCATCCACACTCTGTAGCTTTATCTTTAGACAGGCACAAAATGCTGGAGTAACTCAGCGGGTCAGGCAGCATCTCTGGAGAGAAGGAATGGGCGACGTTTCGGGTGGAGACCCTTCTGCGGACTGGTCAGGGATAAGGGCAAGGAGAGATATAGACGATGGTGTAGAGAGATAAAGAACAATGAATGAAAGATATGCAAACAAGTAACGATGATAAAGGAAACAGGCCTTTGTTAGGTGTTTGCTGGGTGAGAACGAGAAGCTGGTGCGACTTGGGTGGGGGAGGGATGGAGAGAGAGGGAATGCCGGGGCTACCTGAAGTGAGAGAAATCAATATTCATACCGCTGGGGTGTAAGCTGCCCAAGAGGAATATGAGTTGCTGTTCTCCAATATCTAACTGTAGTGACAGTGTACCGAGGTACAGTGGAAAGCTTTGTTTCGCATGCTTGCAGTCAAAGCAGATTTGGCCCTTGTCAAAGTCGCTCAGGTCTTTACTCCTGCCCATTTCTCCTGCATCCAACACATCAACTTCAAGAACCGACTGTTCACTTGCTGCCTAATATATCCCACCCCTTGACAGGTGCCACTGGAACAGGATAATCAATGTTATTCACTTCGCCTGTCAGTGGCCACACCGACCGTAACACTGTACATTTTATCCTGTAAATCCCCCCTGGTGTTTAAGGTGCGAAACTGGGATAACGTGGAACTGGTGTACGGGCGATTGTTAGTCAGCACGGACTCAGTGTGCCAAAAGGCCTGTTTCCAAGCTGTATTTCTAAACTAAACTAAACCAAAGCTGGGCCAAACTCTGCCCTGTGACAGTGGTGCAGCGGTAGAGTTGCTGCCTCACGGCGCCAGAGACCCGCCTTCGATCCCGACCACGGGCGCTGTCTGTACGGAGTTTGCACGTTCTCCCCGTGACCTGCGTGGGTTTTCTCCGGGTGCTCCGGTTTCCTCCCACACTCCAAAGATGAACGGGTTTGTTGATTAAGTGGCAGAATGTATTTCTCAGCACCAGTTTAGTTTAGATTTACAATGCGGATACAGGCCCTTCGGCCCACCGGGTCCGCGCCGCCCAGCGATCCCCGCACACTAACACTATCCTACACACACTAGGGACAATTTACAATTGTACCAAGCCGATTAGTCTATTAACCTGTACGTCTTTGGAGTGTGGGAGGAAACCGGAGCACCCGGAGAAAACCAACACAGTTCACGGGGAGAACGTACAAACTCCGTACAGACAGCGCCCGTAGTCGGGATGGAACCCGGGTCTCTGGCGCTGTGAGGCAGCAACTCTACCGCTGCACCACCGTGCCACCCTATTTAAGGTATTTAAGGAGATAATTCCAGAGACAAAGTCCAGTGTCTGCAATAGGGTAGAGGTGATTCGTACAGTACGCCGGCTTATGGAAGGGCCACTCAGCAGCTGGGTTGGGGAGCGTGGCTCAGGGTTTGAGCTTAGCTGGGTGCTGGGGCTGGGTGCTGGGGCTAGGTGCTGGGTGCTGGGGGCTGGGTGCTGGGGTTGGGTGCTGGGGGCTGGGTGCTGGGGCTGGGTGCTGGGGCTGGGTGCTGGGTGCTGGGTGCTGGGGTTGGGTGCTGGGGGCTGGGTGCTGGGGCTGGGTGCTGGGGCTGGGTGCTGGGGCTGGGTGCTGGGTGCTGGGTGCTGGGTGCTGGGGCTGGGGCTGGTGCTGGGTGCTGGGGCTGGGTGCTGGGTGCTGGGGGCTGGGTGCTGGGAGCTGGGTGCTGGGGCTGGGTGCTGGGGGCTGGGGCTGGTGCTGGGGCTGGGTGCTGGGGGCTGGGTGCTGGGTGCTGGGTGCTGGGTGCTGGGGCTGGGTGCTGGGGCTGGTGCTGGGGCTGGGTGCTGGGTGCTGGGGCTGGGTGATGGGGGCTGGGTGCTGGGTGCTGGGTGCTGGTGCTGGGGGCTGGGTGCTGGTGCTGGGGGCTGGGTGCTGGGGGCTGGGTGCTGGGGCTGGGTGCTGGGGCTGGGTGATGGGTGCTGGGGCTGGATGGGTGCTGGGGGCTGGGTGATGGGTGCTGGGGCTGGATGGGTGCTGGGTGCTGGGGGCTGGGTGCTGGGTGCTGGGGGTTGGGTGCTGGGGGCTGGGTGCTGGGGCTGGGTGCTGGGTGCTGGGGCTGGGTGGGTGCTGGGGCTGGGTGCTGGGGCTGGGTGCTGGGTGCTGGGTGCTGGGGGCTGGGTGCTGGGTGCTGGGGGCTGGGTGCTGGGTGCTGGGTGCTGGGTGCTGGGGCTGGGTGCTGGGGCTGGGTGCTGGGGCTGGGGGCTGGGTGCTGGGTGCTGGGGCTGGTGCTGGGGGCTGGGTGCTGGGGCTGGGGGCTGGGTGCTGGGTGCTGGGGCTGGGGGCTGGGTGCTGGGGGCTGGGGCTGGGTGCTGGGGCTGGGTGCTGGGGCTGGGGGCTGGGTGCTGGGGCTGGGTGCTGGGTGCTGGGGCTGGGGGCTGGGGGCTGGGTGCTGGGTGCTGGTGCTGGGGGCTGGGGGCTGGGTGCTGGGGCTGGGTGCTGGTGCTGGGTGCTGGGGGCTGGGTGCTGGGGCTGGGTGCTGGGGCTGGGTGCTGGGGCTGGGTGCTGGGGGCTGGGTGCTGGGGCTGGGTGCTGGGGGCTGGGTGCTGGGTGCTGGGGCTGGGTGCTGGGTGATGGGTGCTGGGGCTGGATGGGTGCTGGGGGCTGGGTGATGGGTGCTGGGGCTGGATGGGTGCTGGGGGCTGGGTGCTGGGTGCTGGGTGCTGGGGTTGGGTGCTGGGGGCTGGGTGCTGGGGGCTGGGTGCTGGGTGCTGGGTGCTGGGGCTGGGTGCTGGGGCTGGGTGCTGGGGCTGGGTGCTGGGGCTGGGTGCTGGGTGCTGGGGCTGGGTGCTGGGTGCTGGGGGCTGGGTGCTGGGGCTGGGGCTGGGTGGGGCTGGGTGCTGGGGCTGGGTGCCTGGGGCTGGGTGCTGGGGCTGGGTGCTGGGGGCTGGGTGCTGGGGCTGGGTGCTGGGGCTGGGTGCTGGGGCTGGGTGCTGGGGCTGGGTGCTGGGGCTGGGTGCTGGGTGCTGGGTGCTGGGTGCTGGGGCTGGGGGCTGGGGGCTGGGTGCTGGGTGCTGGGGGCTGGGTGCTGGGTGCTGGGGGCTGGGTGCTGGGGGCTGGGTGCTGGGTGCTGGGGCTGGCTGGGAAACGAGAGATTAAGAATGCCACGTCCACATCGATGGTATAAAATAAATAAATCACAGCGAACATTGACTTTACGTATAAGATTATTAAGGGGTTGGACACGTTAGAGGCAGGAAACATGTTCCCAATGTTGGGGGAGTCCAGAACAAGGAGCCACAGTTTAAGAATAAGGGGTAGGCCATTTAGAACGGAGATGAGGAAAAACTTTTTCAGTCAGAGTTGTGAATCTGTAGAATTCTCTGCCTCAAAAGGCAGTGGAGGCCAATGCTCTGAATACATTCAAGAGAGAGCTGGATAGAGCTCTTAAGGATAGCGGAGTCAGGGGGTATGGGGAGAAGGCAGGAACGGGGTACTGATTGAGAATGATCAGCCATGATCACATTGAATGGCAGTGCTGGCTCGAAGGGCCGAATGGCCTCCTCCTGCACCTATTGTCTATTGTCTATAACTTCAAGTCGCCCTTGCTATGCCTTATCATCATTATTTATTTTGCATATACTACATTTATCTGTTCTATATCTCTTTACATCACCGTCCAAATCTCTCGTCTCCCTCTCCCCCGACTCTGTTTGAGGAAGGGTCTTGACCCGAAACGTCCCCCATTCCTTCTCTCCAGAGATGCTGCCCGACCCGCTGAGTTACTCCAGCTTTTTGTTGTCTATCTTCGGTTTAAGCCAGCATCTGCAGTTCCTTCCTGCACACACAGGGAGCTGGTGGAGGCTGGTACTGTAGTAGAAACTAAAAGAGACTTTGCCAGGTTCATGGATAGAGAGGTTTGGAGGGGTATGGGCCAAACGCTGGCGAATGGGACTGGGGTAGACTGCTGATCGGAATGGTGGGACTGGGGTAGACGGGGCCTGTTGATCGGAATGGACAAAGGTCTCAAAGGTGGTTTATTGTCACGTGTGCCCATTAAGGTTCAGTGATGTGCGAATTATCGTACAGGCATACGGGAAAAAGCAACAAGACACACAGCTACATGAACATCCACCACAGCGGATTCCCCACATTCCTCACTGTGATGGAAGGCAATAAAGTCCAATCCTCTTCCTCTTTATTCTCCCACGGTCAGGGCAGTCGAACCATCCTCGGGGCGATCAAAGCCCCCCCCTGTCAGGGCAATCAAAGCCCCCCGTGGCTTGGAGTTCCTGATGTCGGTCTCTGACAGAGGCCGCTCGCTCCGTGATGTTAAGTCCATGAGTGTGTGAGAATGTCCATGTTGGCATAGGGGGGAGGCGAGGGGGGAGTGGGGGGGGGGGAGGGGGGAGTAGGGGGGGGGGAGGGGGGAGTAGGGGGGGGAGGGGGGGGAGTGGGGGGGGGAGGGGGGAGTAGGGGGGGGGAGGGGGGAGTAGGGGGGGGGGGAGAATGGGGAGACCGTGCCCCCCCTCTCACCGTTTGCCGTCTCCCCTTCACAGAGCAGCCGCACCTGAACAACGCGGGGGCCGTGTCGCCGGGCCAGGGGCCCACGGGTCGTGCCCACCCCCCACAGCAATGTGCTGCAGCGTGTCGCCAGCGGCTCCCACCCCGACTACGGCAAGTACGCCAGCCTCAAGGCTGTGGGTGAGTGAGACCACCCCCCCAAACCTCCCTCCTTCACCCCTAAACCCACGCACCCCTCACCCCTAAACCCCCTCCCACTCACCCACCCCCTCACACCCACCCCCCACACACCCACCCCCCACACACCCAACCCCCACACACCCCCCAAACGCACCTCCTTACCCCTAAACACCCTCCTCACCCCCCCTCCCCTCACCCCCCCTCCCCTCACCCTAAATCCCCCTCACCCCTCCACCCCTAAACCCTCCCCACACCACCCGACTACAGCAAGTACGCCAGCCTCAAGGCTGTGGGTGAGTGAGAGACCACCCCCCCCAAACCCCCCTCCTTCACCCCTAAACCCCCCCCCACACCCACCCACCCCCACACCCACCCCCCCACACCTAAACCCCCCCACACTCAACCCCCACCCCCAAACCCCCCTCACCCACCCCCCTCCCAACACCCACCCCCCCCACACCCACCCTTCCCACACCCCCCCCACACCCCTCACCCCTAAACCCCTCTCACCCACCCCCCCCCCACACCCACCCCTCCCACACCCACCCCCCACACCCCTTACCCCTAAACCCCCCTCACCCACCCCCCCTCACCCACCCTCCCCCCACACCCCCCTCACCCCTAAACACCCCCTCATCCACCCCCCCTCACCCCGAAACCCCCCTCGCCCCTAAATACCCCCCTCACCCACCCACCCCTCCACCCCATCACCCTAAACCCGCCTCACCCACCCCCTCACCTCTAAACACCCCTAAACCCACCCTCCCCACACCCACCCCACACCCACCCCCATCACCCTAAACACCCCCTCACCCACCTATCCTCCCCACCCCTAAACCCCCCTCACCCTAACCCCCTCCACTCACCCACCCCATCCTCACATTAAACCCCCCCTCACCCCTAAACCCCACCCCTCACCCACCCATCCCACCTCATCCCTAAACCCCCCCTCACCCACCCATCCCCCCCCCCACCCCTAAAAGACTCCCTCACCCTAAAGCCCCTCACCCCTAAACCCACCCCCCTCGCCTGCACACCCACCTCCTTGAAAGCCTGTTTTAGGGCAGCTAGGTGGCGCAGCGGTAGAGTTGCGGCCGTGCAGCGCCAGACCACATGTGCTGTCTGTACGGAGTTTGCACGCTCTCCCCGTGACCTGCGTGAGTTTCCTCCCACGCTCGTGCAGGTTTGGCGGTTAAATGGCTTGGTAAAAATGTCAATGTTCCCCGGTGTGAGTAGCGTACTGCTGGTGCAGGAAGGAACTGCAGATGCTGATGTACACGGAAGAAAGACACAAAGTGCTGGAGGAACTCAGCGGGTCAGGCAGCATCTCTGGAGAGAAGGAATGGGTGACGTTTTGGGTTGAGATCTTCCTTCAGACTCAAGAAGAAGGGTCTCGGCCCAAAACGTCACCCATTCCTTTCTTCCACAGATGCTGCCTGACCCGCTGAGTTCCTCCAGCACTTTGTGTCTTGCTCAGGACTCCAGCACCTGCAGTTCCCTGCACCTCCACCCCCTTATTTTTAATTGGCTTCGTTTCGGTCTGAGCCACAGTTCCAATGTCAAGGCACAGCTGCTAATTCTCAAACAGAATATGATATTATTTCCAGTTACAGTCACTGTTCCCTGGAGTTCCTTTAACTATTTATTAATCTGAGGCATTATGCATGGGCAGATCGGAAATAACTCCTTCCCCGCTTGGTTCCACAGCAGGGTTGCCAACTACCTCACTCCCAAATAAGGGACAGAGGGTGACGTCACTGCCACGTGACCTCACCCAGCCAGCAGGCCACGTGCTCCCGCTCCACCAATGGTGGCCGCCCGGGCCGGGAGGCAGGTTGCTACGCAACCTCCGTTAGGCGGCCCCCTGGGCCTCCAGGCCTACACAGTCCGGACCTACACTGTCCTGGCCTGCAGCGGCCCCCGGGCCTACAGTGTCAGGGCCTACAGTGTCAGGGCCTACAGTGTCCGGGCCGACAGTGCCCCCTGGGCCTACACTGTCTGGGTCTACACTGTCCGGGCCTACAGTGTCAGGGCCTACAGTATCCGGGCCTACAGTGTCAGGGCCTACAGTGTCCTGGCGTACAGCGGTCCCCGGGCCTACAGTGTCGGGGCCTACAGTGTCAGGGCCTACAGTGTCCGGGCCTACAGTGCCCCCTGGGCCTACACTGTCTGGCCTACAGTGTCAGGGCCTACAGTGTCCGGGCCTACAGTTCCCCCTGGGCCTACACTGTCTGGGTCTACACTGTCAGGGCCTACAGTGTCAGGGCCTACAGTGTCAGGGCCTACAGTGTCCTGGCGTACAGCGGTCCCCGGGCCTACAGTGTCCAGGCCTACAGTGTCCAGGCCTACAGTGTCAGGGCCTACAGTGTCAGGGCCTACAGTGTCAGGGCCTACAGTGTCCAGGCCTACAGTGTCAGGGCCTACAGTGTCAGGGCCTACAGTGTCAGGGCCTACAGTGCCCCCTGGGCCTACACTGTCTGGGTCTACACTGTCAGGGCCTACAGTGTCAGGGCCTACAGTATCAGGGCCTACAGTGTCCTGGCGTACAGCGGTCCCCGGGCCTACAGTGTCCAGGCCTACAGTGTCCAGGCCTACAGTGTCCGGGCCTACAGTGTCAGGGCCTACAGTATCAGGGCCTACAGTGTCAGGGCCTACAGTGTCAGGGCCTACAGTGTCAAGGCCTACAGTGTCCTGGCGTACAGCGGTCCCCGGGCCTACAGTGTCCAGGCCTACAGTGTCCAGGCCTACAGTGTCCGGGCCTAATACGGGACAAGGGCGGTCCCGTACGGGACACAACCAATTTAGCCTAATATACAGATGTCCCGGCCAATACGTAGCAGTTGGCGACCCTACTCGCCAATAGGATCCGTCCAACCATCGCAAAGATTAAAGTCACCCTTCTTCCTCGCAAGCTGCTTTAGTCATAGCTTGGTGACACAGCAAAGGAAACCGGCCCTTCGGCCCACCGAGTCCACGCCAACCATCGATCGCCCGCTCACACCCATCTTAGGCCCCTCCCCTGGGTCATGGCTGACCATGGGTGATGCATCCTAGTTGGCTGCTTGCTCCACACCTCGGCTAGAGCAGCATCTGGTTGTGGCTGGAGAGACCAATGCGGGAGTGACAGTCTCTGTTGTAAAGGACCAGTGTGGTCTCTGGTCTGTTGAAGTTGCTGCGCTCCTTTCTGCGTGCCCGCTTGTCTGCCGCTGCGTTCATCAGTGTCTCTTAACCCGTTTTGAGGTGTTGGTTCAGGGTACCTCTCTCCCCACCTCGTGCGGTCAGCTGCAAGGCTCTCCCAGGACTCCACATCGATGTCGAGCGCCTTCAAATCTCTCTTGCAGACATCCTTGTAACGTAGCTGGGGGCGGCCGATGGTTCTCCTCCCAGATGTCAGCTCTCCATAGAGGATGTCTTTTAGACAATAGACAACAGACAATAGGTGCAGGAGGAGGCCATTCGGCCCTTCGAGCCAGCACCGCCATTCAATGTGATCATGGCTGATCATTCTCAATCAGTACCCCGTTCCTGCCTTCTCCCCATACCCCCTGACTCCGCTATCCTTAAGAGCTCTATCTAGCTCTCTCTTGAATGCATTCAGAGAATTGGCCTCCACTGCCTTCTGAGGCAGAGAATTCCACAGATTCACAACTCTCTGACTGAAAAAGTTTTTCCTCATCTCAGTTCTAAATGGCCTACCCCTTATTCTTAAACTGTGGCCCCTGGTTCTGGACTCCCCCAACATTGGGAACATGTTTCTTGCCTCTAACGTGTCGAACCCCTTAATAATTTTATACGTTTCGTTAAGATCTCCTCTCATCCTTCTAAATTCCAGTGTATACAAGCCTAGTCGCTCCAGTCTTTCAACATATGACAGTCCCGCCATTCCGGGAATTAACCTAGTAAGCCTATGCTGCACGCCCTCAATAGCAAGAATATCCTTCCTCAAATTTGGAGACCAAAACTGCACACAGTACTCCAGGTGCGGTCTCACTAGGGCCCTGTACAACTGCAGAAGGACCTCTTTGCTCCTAAACTCAACTCTTGTTATGAAGGCCAACATAGAAGGATGAGGGGGGATCTTATTGAAACATATAAGATAATTAGGGGATTGGACACGTTAGAGGCAGGAAACATGTTCCCAATGTTGGGGGAGTCCAGAACAAGGGGCCACAGTTTAAGAATAAGGGGTAGGCCATTTAGAACGGAGATGAGGAAGAACTTTTTCAGTCAGACAGTGGTGAAGGTGTGGAATTCTCTGCCTCAGAAGGCAGTGGAGGCCAGTTCGTTGGATGATTTCAAGAGAGAGCTGGATAGAGCTCTTAAGGATAGCGGAGTGAGGGGGTATGGGGAGAAGGCAGGAACGGGGTACTGATTGAGAGTGATCAGCCATGATCGCATTGAATGGCGGTGCTGGCTCGAAGGGCTGAATGGCCTACTCCTGCACCTATTGTCTATTGTCTATTGTCTATTCCATTGGCTTTCTTCACTGCCTGCTGTACCTGCATGCTTCCTTTCAGTGACTGATGCACTAGGACACCCAGATCTCGTTGTACGTCCCCTTTTCCTAACTTGACACCATTCAGATAATACTCTGCATTCCTATTCTTACCACCAAAGTGTAATACGGCCATCCTCCAAGCGGTGGACATGTCCCAGCCACCGCAGCCTGTGCTGCCTGAGTAGAGTGTACATACTGGGAAGGCCAGCGCCAGACAGAATCTCGGCGTTGGACACTCTGTCTTGCCAGGATATACCCAGGATACGGCGGATGCTTCCAAGGTGGAAGGTGTTGTGTCTTCTCTCCAGTCTGGCATATGTAGTCCATGTCTCACTGCCGTACAGCAGCGTGCTGTTGACACAGGCGTTGTGGACTGCTATCTTTGTCTTCACTGTCAGCTTTGGGTTGGTCCACGCTCGAGTTGTGAGGCGAGCGAGAGTTGTAGCTGCCTTGCCGATCCTCTTGTCAATCTCTGTGTCCAAGGAGAGGTTGTCGGTGATGGTGGAACTGGTGGACGGCTTCGAGTCCGTAGTCATCGATGGTGATGACAGGCGGTGCCTCTGTACCTTGCCCCAGGTTCGTCTTCTTCAGGCTGATGGTCAGCCCAAAGTCCTTGCAAGCCCGATAGAAGCGGTCCATCAGTGACTGTAGTTCCTGCTGGGTGTGGGACACAACTGCTGCGTCATCGGCGAACAACATGTCTCTGATGAGAGCTTCACGTACTTTTGTCTTGGCTCTGAGGCGGGTGGGGTTGAAGAGCTTGCCGTCTGATCTAGTACGCAGGTAGATCCGCTCTGTTGCGGTGCCGAAGGCATGTTCCAGGAGCAGAGCGAAGAAAATCCCAAAGAGTGTGGGAGCGAGGACGCAGCCTTGTTTGACGCCACTGCGGATGTCGAAGGGCTCCGAGAAACTGCCATTGAACTGCACTGTCCCCTTCGTGTTGATGAGGATGGACTCTATCATGCTCTGCAGTTTTGGTGGGCAGCCAATCTTTGGGAGTGCCTTGAATAGGCCATCTCTGCTGACCAAGTCGAACGCCTTGGTGAGGTCAATGAAAGAAATATACAGGGGCATCCTCTGTTCTCCGCACGTCTCCTGGAGCTGGCGAAGGGAGAAGACCATGTCTACTGTTGACCTTCCAGCTCAGAAACCGCACTGTGTCTCTGGGTAGACACGTTCTACCAGCTTCTGCAGGCGGATCAAGATGACCCGAGCAAAGACCTTGCCGACGATGTTGAGGAGGGACATGCCTCTGTAGTTGTTGCAGTCACTTCTCTCACCCTTGTTCTTGACAATAGACAATAGGTGCAGGAGGAGGCCAATCGGCCCTTCGAGCCAGCACCGCCATTCAATGTGATCATGGCTGATCATTCTCAATCAGTACCCCGTTCCTGCCTTCTCCCCATACCCCCTGACTCCGCTATCCTTAAGACCTCTATCTAGCTCTCTCTTGAATGTATTCAGAGAATTGGCCTCCACTGCCCTCTGAGGCAGAGAATTCCACAGATTCACAACTCTCTGACTGAAGAAGTTTTTCCTCATCTCAGTTCTAAATGGCCTACCCCTTATTCTTAAACTGTGGCCCCTGGTTCTGGACTCCCCCAACATTGGGAACATGTTTCCTGCCTCTAACGTGTCCAACCCCTTAATAATCTTATACGTTTCGATAAGATCTCCTCTCATCCTTCTAAATCCCAGTGTATGCCATGGCATTCCTCATGTCCTGCGGTACAGCTCCATCTTGCCAGCACTGGCAGAGGACTTCATGCAGAGGAAGCGGTGAGGTAGTCTTGCAGTGCTTGATCAGGTCAGGGGAAATGCCGTCGCTGCCTGGGGCCTTGCCTTAGGCCAGGCTGTCAATGGCCTTGCTGAGCCCTTCTGCCGTCGGCTCTCCATCTAACTCATCCATGGTCACCAGGCACTCGATGGGGTCAAGGGCTGAGGAGGACACAGTGTTCTCTCTCTCGGGTAGAGGTCGGAGTAGTGTTCCACCCATCTCTCCACCTGGCATTTGTCTGTGATTACCTCCCCAGTGGAGGGTTTGAGGGGGGCTGTCTTGGTCTGGACTGGTCCTAGTGCCTTCTTAATGCCATTGTACATTCCCATGATGTTCCCTGTTATGGCGGCCGTCTGGATGTCCTCACTGAGCTGTGTCCAGTACTCATTGGGGCAACACCTGGCAGTCTGCCGAGCCTTGCTCCTGGCAGCCCTGAGGATGTGCAGGCTCTTCTCATTGGCTGACCGCTTGTACTCGGCTAGGGCGTGTGGCACGCTTGGCTTCGATGACGTGAGTCATCTCGGTCGACTTGGCCCCAAACCAGTCGTGTGTCTTTGAGATCTTCTTCCCAAGGCTGGTATCCTGCAGAGTTCCCCACTTCTCCCTTGCAGTCTCCAGGACACGAGGTGCCAAGTTCTCTCTCAAACGCCTCTGCAAACTGGTGCACGAGGTCTGGATGAGGCATCTTGCTGGCATCGATGCGGGGTTCCCCTGCTCCTTGGTGCGGTAGAACCTCTTTGGTTGCAGCCTGATCTTGCAACACACTAAGTAGTATAAGAAAATAACTGCAGATGCTGGTACAAATCGAAGGTATTTATTCACAAAATGCTGGAGTAACTCAGCAGGTCAGGCAGCATCTCAGGAGAGAAGGAATGGGTGACGTTTCGGGTCGAGACCCTTCTTCAGACTGATGTCAGGGGGGCGGGACAAAGGAAGGATATCGGTGGAGACAGGAAGATAGAGGGAGATCTGGGAAGGGGGAGGGGAAGAGAGGGACAGAGGAACTATCTAAAGTTGGAGAAGTCGATGTTCATACCACTGGGCTGCAAGCTGCCCAAGCGAAATATGAGGTGCTGTTCCTCCAATTTCCGGTGGGCCTCACTATGGCACTGGAGGAGGCCCATGACAGAAAGGTCAGACTGGGAATGGGAGGGGGAGTTGAAGTGCTCAGCCACCGGGAGATCAGGTTGGTTAACGCGGACCGAGCGCAGGTGTTGAGCGAAGCGATCGCCGAGCCTGCGCTTGGTTTCGCCGATGTAAAGAAGTTGACATCTAGAGCAGCGGATGCAATAGATGAGGTTGGAGGAGGTGCAGGTGAACCTTTGTCTCACCTGGGAAGACCTTGCAACACAGTAAGGAGCGGTCTGTGTGGCAGTCCGCACTGTGTGTGGAAACCATCGATCGCCCGCTCACACTAGTTCCACGTTATCCCACTTTCTCATCCACTCCCTGCACACTAGGGGGCATTTGACAGAGGGCCAATTAACCTACACATCTTTGGGATGTGGGAGGAAACCGGAGCATAGAGTAATACAGTGGGAAACAGGCCCTTCGACCCAATTTGTCCACACCGGCCAACATGTTTCTGTTTCTGTTTTCTGCTGCACAACCACCAACAGCTGGGCTTTCCCGTCCCAGCTAAACTAGTCCCACCTGCCCGCGCTTGGTCCACATCCCCCCAAACCTGTCCTATTCATGTACCTGTCCAACTGCTTCTTAAACAATGGGATAGCCCCAGCCTTAACGACCTCCTCTGGCAGCTCGTTCCATACACCCACCACCCTCTGTGTGGAAAAGTTACCCCTCAGATTCCTATTAAATCGTTCCCCTTCACCTTGAACCCATGTCCTCTGGTCCTCGATTCCCCTACTCTGGGCAAGAGACTCTATGCGTCTATCCGAGAGGAAACCCACTTGGTCACGGGGAGAACGTGCAAACCCCAAGCAGACATTATCCAAGCTCAGGATGGAACCCAGGGTCTCTGGAGCTGTGAGGCAGCTCTACCCACACAGCGCCACACTCCAAAGACGTAGAGGCACGTAGGTTAAAGGAATAGATGAATGAATGTCAATTGGCCAAGTATGTGCACGTACAAGGAATGTGCCTTGGTGCTCCGCTCACAAATGACAACACAAACATACAGTTAACAATTAAGAATAAGTGTAAGAAAATAACTGGTACAAATCGAAGGTATTTATTCACAAAATGCTGGAGTAACTCAGCAGGTCAGGCAGCATCTCAGGAGAGAAGGAATGGGTGACGTTCTTCAGTCTGAAGAAGGGTCTCGACCCAAAACGTCACCCATTCCTTCTCTCCCGAGATGCTGCCTGACCTGCTGAGTTACTCCGGCATTTTGTGAATAAATACCTACAATTAAGAATAAAGCATAAACACATCGAAACAATAAGGATAGAATATTATGGTCTAAACATGTGAGTGAAATAAACCAGAGCAAAAGGAGACAACAGACTTTTGGCTGTTGAGTAGAGCTACTACTCGTGGACAAAAGCTGTTTTTATGTCTGGCTGTGGCTGCTTTGACAGTCCAGAGTCGCCTTCCAGAGGGAAGTGCTTCGAAGAGTTTGTGGCCAGGGTGAGAGGGGTCAGAGATGATCTTGCCCGCTCGCTTCCTGCCCCTTGCTGTGTACAGTTCGTCAATGGGGGGGAAGGTTGCAGCCAACAACCTTCTCAGCTGTGCGAACGATGGTGCATGTGCAAACTGTCCCTAGTGTGTGTAGGATAGTGTTTGTGTGCGGGGATCGCTGGTCGGTGCGGGCTCGGTGGGCTGAAGGGCCAGTCTCTGTCTCCAAACTAAACTAGACCCGGGCCGTTTGGCCCATCGAGCCACTGCTGGCCCTCAGTCCAAACCTATCCCCCCCATTTGTCATCCTGCAAGACAGACTGCCCACATCCAATCCACTCGTCCGATTCTCCTCGGTGTAGAGCATGGTCATTCATGGCAGCCAATCGACATGGACGTCTCTGGGAGGTGCAGGACGCCCTGGTGCTAAGTGAGAACACTTTCTGTTGTCACAGGGTGAAGGTGCAAACTCCACATAGACAGCACCGAATCAAAACAAGTCACGGGCACTGCAGGACAACAGGTCTCTGCGGGAGACTGCTGTCAGCAACAGCTTTGATCTAACACAGAGCAGTACACCACCAGGAACATGCCCTTCGGCCCACAGTGTCCATGCCAAACATGATGCCAAGTTTAGCTTAGTTTAGCTTAGTTTAGTTTAGTTTAGTTTAGTTTAGAGATACAGCACAGAATCAGGCCCTTCGGCCCACCGAGACCAGCGATCCCTGCACACTAACACTACCCCGCACACACTGGGGACAATTTACCAAACACCAAGCCAATTAACCTACAAACCTGCACGTCTTTGGAGTGTGGGAGGAAACCGAAGATCTCGGAGAAAACCCACGCAGGTCACGGGGAGAACGTACAAACTCCGTACAGACAGCGCCCGTAGTCGGGATGGAACCCGGGTCTCTGGAGCTGAATTTTCTGTAAGGCAGCAACTCTACCGCTGCTCCACCGTGACGTTAATCTCATGCCTGCACGTGATCTATACCCCTCCATTCCCTGCACACCCGTGTGCCTGTCCAAACACCTCTTAACCATCATCGTACCGACCTCCACCACCAGCCCTGGCAGCCGCCATGCCCCCACCACCCTCTGTGGACACTCGCCCGCACAATACACATTCATACACTTACTCACACGCATCCACACACATGTAGGCACACATACACACGTGTGCACACATACACACTCACACACACATGCACACACAAACACACTCACATTCATTTACATACACTCATATACACACTCACACGCACACTCAAACATATGCATAGTTACGTGCACATACACACACACACGCACACATACACACACTCACACTCACACGCACACACACACACACACACATACACACACACACACACACACTCACACACACTCACAAGCTGCACATGCACACACACACGCTCACACACACTCACACACACTCACACACACTCATACACAATCACACACACTCACACACATACACTCACACGCAAGCACACACTCACACACATGCACACGCACACTGACACACACTCACTCACTCACTCACACACTCACACACACGCAGACACACACACTCTCACACACACGCGCACACACATGCACTCACACACACACACACACAGTGAAAATACAGAGTAAGTTCACTGGTCACAGGAGCAAAGTGAGGCCGCTCGGCCCGTCGCGCCTGCCCTGTCCCTGCTACCCCTCTCTGACCTGTGTTCCTCCCCCAGCAGAGACAGCGGTGGAGGATTTCTACGGCAAGCGGTACCCGGTGATGGAGCTGCCGGTGAGCAGCCGCCTGCTGCCGGTGAGCGATCGTCAGGCGGGGGAGATGTGTGCCTTCCTCACGCCCACCGCCCGGCACAAGGCCAAAGGCAGCAGGACCAACAGCTACCCTGTCTTCAGCTCCGGCTACAAGGGCTGGGAGCACGCGGGCGTGGGTGCTGGGGTGGGGCAGGGTGGGGGGCAGGGTGGGGGGCAGGGTGGGGGGCAGAGGCAGGGGTACGCTACCAAGCGGCAGTACAGCATCGAGCACCTCCCAGAGATCTTCAGCCCACCCCTCCACTACAAGCAGAGCCAACACCACCTCTCCACCAACAGCAAGACTGAGGTGACAGTGTAGCCCCCCACCCCACACCCACATCACCCCACACCCACATCACCCCACCCACACCCCACCCACACCCTCCCCCCACACCCACATCACCCCACAGCCACCCCACCCACACACACACCCCCCCCACAGCCACCCCCCCCACACCCACACCCCCCACACCCCACACCCACCCACCCCACATCCCAGCCCACCCCACCACACCACAACATGCAGAGCCAGCACCACCTCTCCACTAACAGCAAGACCGAGGTGACAGTGTAGCCCCCCACCCGCACACCCACCCCACCCACTCCCCACACCCCAGCCCACCCCCACACCCATCCCACCCACCCCACCCGCGGCTGTTGTCCCAAAGGCCACGACAAAGGAGGGGAGGGGGCGTCAGGACAACAGCTGGCAGTACCCGTGGTGGAGCAGGTGGTGAGGGGCAGGGTGGGTGAGGGAGAGGGGGGTGAGGGAGGGGCAGTTGAGGGAGGGGCAGGTGGTGAGGGGCAGGTAATGGAGGGACCAGTTGAGAGAGGGGCAGGTGAGAGAGGGACCAGGTGAGAGAGGGACCAGGTGTGGGAGGGGCAGGTGAGCAGGTGAGGGAGGGGAAGGTGAGGGAGGGACCAGGTGTGGGAGGGGCAGGTGAGCAGGTGAGGGAGGGGAAGGTGAGGGAGGGACCAGGTGTGGGAGGGGCAGGTGAGCAGGTGAGGGAGGGGAAGGTGAGGGAGGGACCAGGTGTGGGAGGGGCAGGTGAGCAGGTGAGGGAGGGGAAGGTGAGGGAGGGACCAGGTGAGGGAGGGACCAGGTGTGGAGCTGCCAGTGCCCGTGGCAGGTGGATGCAGCTCTGCGGTGGAGGGGTTGTGTTTCTTTGCATTGGGAGATGCGTTGGTGCTGTGGGGATTGCATTGCTGCAGAGTTGAGGCACTTAGCTGCAGCTGGGAGTTGCATTAACCCAACAAGGAGTTGCGTTTCTGCAGCGGGGGGGAGCTGCATTGCTGCAGTTGTGCTGCTGCAGCCGAGAGTTGCATTGAGGAAATGCATCGCCGAGGGGGGGAGAGATGCATTCTGCAGCGACACGCTGCGTTGTTGCAGCATGGAGTTGCATTTCTGCAGCCCCCCGCCCTGCCCCTGGCAGGTTTGCAAGGAGGGCAGGGAGAGGCTGGCGTCATCGGGGCCACATCCTCGCCAGGAGTGGTCACGGGTGGGATAGTATGGGACTGGAGCGCTGATGGGGGTGGGAGAGCAGTGGGCCGAATGGCCTGTGGATTCTTCGTAACCACCTGCCCTGTTGACGTTCCTCCGCTCAGTCACCCACCCCCACCCCCACCCCCACCCCACCCCCACCCCACCCCACCCCCCTCTCCTGCCCAACGAAGATCACAGGTGCAGAATTAGGCCATTCAGCCCATCAAATCCACTCCGCCATTCAACGCTGGCTGATCTATCTCTCCCTCCTAACCCCATATTCCTGCCTTCTCCCCTGACACCCAAGGCTCACTGGGTCTTGTTAAGAAGTATTGGAACTTCTGGTGAAGAGTTGCATGTAACTAGTGTCTCGAGGAGTGACATGCAGAGGGCCCTCTCTCTGCCTCACCCCCCCCCCCCCCCCGTCCCCCACAACTCTGTCCCTCCCCTTCTGAGGGAGAGAGTTCCAAACATTCCTGTCCCCCCCCTGAGTCTGGGATTTTCCTCCCCTTCCCCACCGACCCCACCCTTGCCCCTCCGACCCCCAGTCCAAAACTCATTGACTTTTAGTTTAGAGATACAGGCCCTTCGACCCACCGGGTCCACGCCGCCCAGCGATCCCCGCACACTAACACTATCCTACACACACTAGGGACAATTTTTACATTTGCCAAGTCGATTAACCTACAAACCTGCACGTCTTTGGAGTGTGGGAGGAAACCGAAGATCTCGGAGAAAACACACGCAGGTCACGGGGAGAAGGTACAAACTCCGTACAGACGGCGCCCGTAGTCGGGATGGAACCCGGGTCTCCGGCGCTGGAAGCGCTGTAAGGCAGCAACTCTACCGCCGCGCCACCGTGACCGCCCGGTTCTCGGTGCCAGTAGCCCATCACAAAGCGTACACTGACCCTCACCCTGGCAGGAAGAGACAGACACACGTGTTCTGCGTGCCATCCAAACAGATCAGATCATGCCGGTATGCACTGCAGATAGACACAGAGTGCTGCAGTAACTCAGCGGGCCGGGCAGCATCTCTGGAGGACAGGGGCAGGTGACGTTTTGGGTCGAGACCCTTCTTCAGACCCAAAACGTCTCCCGTTCCTTTTTCTCCAGAGATGCTGCCTGGCCCGCTGAGTTACTCCAGCACTCTGTGTCCATGTTCAGAAGGCAGTGGAGGCCAATGCTCTGAATACATTCAAGAGAGAGCTAGATAGAGCTCTTAAGGATAGCGGAGTCAGGGGGTATGGGGAGAAGGCAGGAACGGGGTACTGATTGAGAATGATCAGCCATGATCACATTGAATGGTGGTGCTGGCTCGAAGGGCCGAATGGCCTCCTCCTGCACCTATTGTCTATTGTTTTCCAGAGATGCTGCCTGGCCCGCTGAGTTACTCCAGCACTCTGTGCCCATGTTCTCCACAGATGCTGCCTGACCCGCTGAGTTACTCCAGCACTCTGTGTCTACCCTTGCCTCATGCACCATTTAGAAACTCTGACTTGGCTCAGCATCTAAAGGAACACTCTTCCCAGCTCGATACACAAGTCAGCAAGACTCCACACAGAGTGCTGGAGTAGCTCGGCGGGGGTCAAGCAGCATCCATGGAGGGAATAGTTAAAGCAATGTTTCGGGATGGGACCCTTCTTCAGACTCCCTCTTCCTCAGGAGGTGCTGGGGGAGGGGGGGGGGGCAGGATACCAACCTACCTCTGCCCACTCCAAAAACCTGCAGGTGTCAGGAGAAGGCAGGAGAAGAGGGGTTAGGAGGGAAAGATAGATCAGCCATGATTGAATAGACAATAGACAATAGACAATAGTTGCAGGAGGAGGCCATTCGGCCCTTCGAGCCAGACTTGGTGGAGTAGACTTGATGGGCCGAATGGCCTAATTCTGCTCCGATCACTTGGTGACTTTATGAGAGCACGAGAGACCGCTCAGCCCATCTTGTCCTTCATGTCCCAGTAGACCCACCTCACTTCCCCACTCCCAAATAAGGGACAAAAGGTGACGTCACTGCCCCGTGAGCTCACCCAGCCAGCGGCCACGTGCTCCCACTCCACCAATGGTGGCCGCCCGGGCCAGGAGGCGGGTTGCTACGCAACCTCCGTTAGGCAGTGCCCGGGCCCCCGGGCCTACAGTGTCCGGGCCTATAGTGACCGGGCCTACAGTGTCCGGGCCTACAGTGTCCGGGTCTACAGCGGCCCCCAGGCCTACAGTGTCCGGGCCTACAGTGACCGGGCCCTCAGTGTCCGGGCCCTCAGTGTCCGGGCCCTCAGTGTCCGGGCCTACAGTGTCCCCCGGGCCTAATAAGGGACAAGCGCAGTCCTGTACAGGACAAACCAATCTAGCCCTAAATACGGGATATCCTGGCTAATACGGGACAGTTGGCAACCCTAGCTCCAGCCCCCTCCAGCCCACATTGAGTGCTGTCCTGGACTGACACACACGCCACACACACTCTGCCCATCGAGTGGCACCCCCTTACCCGGATCCCACACCAGTCCCATGCTAAACTGCCACATTGCCATCAACTGCCCCACACTCTGCACACCACGGCCAGTTTACCCACCGACCTGCGTGTCCTTGGAACATCGGAGGAAACCGGAGCGCCCAGATGAAACACAAGCAGCCACGGGGAGAGCGTGCAAACTCCTCACAGGCAGCACAGGAGGGTGGGGACTGCAGCAGGAGCAGCGAGGCAGTAGCTCCACCCACTGCCCTCCTGTCCCCTCTCCCACCCTGACCAGCACCGAGGCCTTTCCCTCCATCTTGGTTGCCTCCCCTCCTGACAAGGGCTTCTCTTCTCTTTGCTACACCTCCTCTAGAGGCCAGTCCACCTTGGCCTACCTGATATCCCACAGTGTCCGGGCCTACAGTGTCCGGGCCTACAGTGTCCGGGCCTACAGTGTCCGGGCCTACAGTGTCCGGGCCTACAGTGTCCGGGCCTACAGTGTCCGGGCCTACAGTGTCCGGGCCTACAGTGTCCGGGCCTAGTGTCCAGGCCAAACATTTTAATTCCCCTTCCCTTTCCCACACTGACCTTTCTGTCCTGGGCCTCCTCCATTGTCAGAGTGAGGCCTAACGCAAATTGGAGGAACAGCACCTCATATTTTGCTTGGGCAGCTTACAGCCCAGCGATATGAATATTGATTTCTCTAATTTTAAGTAACCCTTGCATTCCCTCTCTCTCCCCACCCCCACCACCTTTTCCCCACCTAGGGTTGCCAACTGTCCCGTATTAGCCGGGACATCCCGTATTTTGGGCTAAATTGGTTTATCCCGTACAGGGGCCGTGCTTGTCCCGTATTAGGCTCGGGCGGCTGTAGGCCCGGACAGTGTGGGCCCGGACACTGTAGGCCCGGACACTGTAGGCCCGGACACTGTAGGTCCCGACAATGTAGGCCCGGACACTGTAGGCCCGAGCACTGTAGACCCGAACACTGTAGGCCCCGACACTGTAGGCCCGGACACTGTAGGCCCGGACGCTGTAGGCCCGGACACTGTAGGCCCGGACGCTGTAGGCCGGAACACTGTAGGCCCGGACGCTGTAGGCCCGGACACTGTAGGCCCGGACACTGTAGGCACCGACACTGTAGGCCCGGATGCTGTAGGTCCCGACAGTTTAGGTCCTGACACTAGGTTTCCAACATTTCAGCTCCAGGCACTGTAGGCCCGGGCAGTGTAGGCCTGGGCAGTGTAGGCCCGGAGGCCCGGGCGCCGCCTAACGGAGGTTGCGTGGCAACACGCCTCCCAGCCCGGGCGGCCGCCATTGGTGAAGCGGGAGCACGTGGCCGCTGGCTGGGTGAGGTCACGTGGGGCGCGGGGCGGTGACGTCACCTTGTCCCGTATTTGGGAGTGAGGAAGTTGGCCACCCTATCCCCACCCTAGACATCCCACTAGTTTCACTGTTCGCATCCTTGGATCCCTGTCGTTATCACCTCTTCCCAGCCAACAATGGACCCTTGTGGCCTCCACCCTTCCTTGGTCACCTGTTGCCGGCCCTGATTTGTTTCTGGCCTTTTCCTACCTCTAGTTCCATCGCCTCTACTTCCAGAATGAAGGTGGAATGCGATCTAAAACGTCACCTATTCTTTCTCTCCAGAGATGGTGCCTGACTTGCTGAGTTACTCCAGCACTTGGTGTCTTATCTTCAGTGTAAACCAGCATCTGCAGTTCCCTCCTCTATTGTTTCTCCTAGCCCTCCTGTGCCCCACCTCCCTCATCATGTCACAAGTGATAGGAACAGAAGTAGGCCATTCGGCCCATCAAGTCTATTCCGCCATTGATTCATGGCTGATCTATCTCTCCCTCCCAACCCCATTCTCCTGCATTCTCCCCATAACCCTGACACCCGCACTAATCAAGAATCTATCTATCTCTGCCTTAAATATATACTTTGACTTGGCCTCCACAGCCTTCTGTGGCAAAGAATTCCACAGATTCACCACCCTCTGACTAAAGCAACTCCTCCGCTTCTCCTTCCAAAAGGAATGTCTTTTAATTCTGAGGCTGTGCCCTCTATTCCTAGACTCTCCCACTAGTGGAAACATCCCATGGCCCTGGCACCGGGGCAAACCAAGGTGGAGCAAAGCACAAATCGCTGGAGTAACTCAACGGTAGAGTTGCTACCTCACAGCGCCAGAGACCCAGGTTCCACCCTGACTTCGGGTGCTGTCTGTACGGAGTTTGTACGTTCTCCCCGTGACCTGCGTGGGTTTTCTCCGGGTGCTCCGGTTTCCTCCCACACTCCAAAGACGTGCAGGTTTGTAGGTTGATTGACTTCGGTAAAGATAATAAATTGACACTAGTACGTGTAGGATAGTGTCAGTGTGCGGGGATCGCTGGTCGGCGCGGACCCGGTGGGCCGAAGGGCCTGTTTCCGCGCTGTATCTCTAAACTAAACTAAACTCAGCGGGTCAGGCAGCATCTCTGGAGCATGTTTCAGGTTTGGACCCTTCATCAGTGATTAAAGTAGGGCAGAGGTAGATGCAGGTGAGGGAGGGGTTTGATTGGCAGGGATAGGAAGAAGTCAAAAGACTGTGAGGCACAGAGAGAAGGGGACCGAAAATTGAAGCCAGAGGAATGGAAATAATGAAGGGAAAGAGGAATGGTTGTTGTAGATTAGTTACAGTATGTTAAAATTGGAGACTTCAATCTTCACGCCGAAAATAGACACTAAAATGCTTGAGTAACTCAACGGGACAGGCAGCATCTCTGGAGAGAAGGAATCGGTGACGTTTCGGGTCATGACCCTTCAGACTCTCAATGTTCATACCATTGGGTTACATAGAATATAGGTGCAGGAGGAGGCCATTTGGCCCTTCGAGCCAGCACCGCCATTCATTGTGATCATGGCTGATTGTTCACAATCAGTAACCCGTGCCTGCCTTCTCCCCATATCCCTTGATTCCACTAGCCCCTAGAGCTCTATCTAACTCTCTTTTAAATTCATCCAGTGAATCGGCTTCCACTGCCCTCTGTGGCAGAGAATTCCACAGATTCACAACTCTCTGGGTGGAAACGTTTTTTCTCACCTCAGTTTTAAACGGCCTCCCCTTTATTCTAAGACTGTGTGGCCCCTGGTTCTGGACTCGCCCAACATTGGGAACATTTTTCCTGCATCTAGCTTGTCCAGTCCTTTTATAATTTTATACGTCTCTATAAGATCCCCTCTCATCCTTCTAAACTCCAGCGAATACAAGCCCCAGTCTTTCCAATCTTTCCTCGTGTGACAGTCCCGCCATCCCGGGGATTAACCTGGTGAACCTGACCTCGTTACGATACGATGCAATAGAACGTTATTTATCCCAGGGGGGGAATTGATCTGCCAACAGTCACATGAAACTTGAGATTAATATGGTGAGCGGAATCTGAGGTGGCCTCTCTCTGTCAATGGTGGAGACAGGTTGGTGTGGTGATGGGAAGGGGAGCTCGTGATCGGGAGAGTCCAGTCGGCAGCAAGTCTACTCATGGTCTCGCCAATGTACTGGAAGCCAAATCTTTTCTTCTGGCGCTCAGCTTCCAAAGTGAGCGAGATTGGGGGGGGAGGGGAGGGGAGGGAGGGGGTGAGGGTTGGTGGGGAGGGGGGGTAAACGAGGCGATCTCAGGCACCAGGGAGTGCTGTGCTATCAGAAGTGGGGGTTGCGATACCGTGGTCCGTTTTGTGGTGGCCTTTGACAGCATTTAGCAAAAAAAAACAAGAGACAACCCTCTAATGTATATTTTTATTGAACTCAAAACCTGACTCGTCCACAAGAGGGGTTTGTGTGCAAACCTAGATTGTAGAACTTGTCCAAATGTCTGTACAGGAATATATCGACTATTTAAAACACAGGGAAGCAGAGACGAGAGGGTGACACTGATATCTCAGGCACGGATGGTTTCATAAGCGATAGGAGCAGAATTAGGCCATTCGGCCCATCAGGTCTACTCCACCATGTAATCATGGCTGATCTATCTCTCCCTCCTAACCCCATTCTCCTGCCTTCTCCCCATAATCCCAGTTTCAGTTTAGTTTATGGTCAGGTGTACCGAGGTACAGTGAAAAGCTTTTGTTGCGTGCTAACCAGCCAGCGGAAAGACAATACATGCAGAGGGCAGAGGGCGGTTGTAGGTCTGGGAGGTGTGGGGCCTGGCCACCCCCCCCCCCCCCCCCGCTTCCCTTGCCCCCTAGCTCGTGGTCCTGAGGCAAACAGTCCAGCGATGGGTCCCACTAGGGTTGCCAACTGTCCTGTATTACCAGGGACATCCTGTATATTGGGCTAAATTGGTTTGTCCCTTACGGAACCACCCTTGTCCCGTATTAGGCCCGGGGGCCGCTGTAGGCCTGGACACTGTAGGCTGGGGGGCCACTGTAGGGGCCCGGACAGTGTTGGCCCGGAGGCCCGGGAGCTGCCCAACGGAGATTGCATAGTCACCCGCCTCTTGGCCCAGGCGGCAGCCATTGGTGGAGCGGGAGTACGTGGCCGCTGGCTGGGCGAGGTCACGTGGGGCGCGGGGCGGTGACGTCACCTGTTGTCCCTTATTTGGGAGTGAGATAGTTGGAAATCCTAGGTGCCACTGCCAGGACAGTGTAGCAATTGAGGGGCCGAATGGCCTACTCTGGCTCCTCTTCCTCACACATCCTGGCAGGTCAATATGACCCAGGGACGGTGCTGAACACAAGACTCGGAGGGATAATGATGATCGGACCGAGGCCCCTGGTACCCTTTCACCAGAATCTATGCCATGCCAGTGGTCATGGGGAGAAGGCAGGAGAAATGGGGTTGAGAGGGAAGGATAGATCAGCCGTGATTGAATGGCGGGGTAGACTCCATGGGCCGAATGGCCTGATTCTGCTCCTTGAACCTAGAAGGAACTGCAGATGCTAGTTTAAACCGAAGACGGACACAAAATGCTGGAGTAACCCAGCGGGACAGGCAGCGTCTCTGGAGAGAAGGAACGGGCGACGTTTCTGGTCGAGACCCTTCAGACCCGAAACGTCACCTGTTCCTTCTCTCCAGAGACGCTGCCTGTCCCGCTGAGTTACTCCAGCTTTTTGTGTCTGTCTTCGCCTTGAACCTGTGACATTTGCGGGTCCGTTCTGGATCCCACGCTCTCCAGCGTAGGCCCTGTGCTCCGGCCACTGAGTTGTCGCCGTGGTTACGCAGGCCAAGGCCGAAGCCTAGGCCCCAGAGCCCACAGCTCTTTGGCAGGGAGATAGCAGACGGGCATTTACAGAGATGGTCCTTGCTTCCTTATACTGCGGTCGTAGAGAATAGCAAACTTTCTTTCCATGTATTCCACTGCCTGTAAATGTGCCGTACAATTTCTGTTCTTCGATTTCTACGCGGGCAAATGTATTCTTCGGTGTTATCGGAGGCAGTTTCTATTGTTCTTCGCCTCCGTTTGCCTGTTGGTAGTTTCCAAATGGTGTAAATTCTGTGCTTTAAACTTCTTCAACACCATCCTGAGTTGTAATTCTGAAACAGGATGTTATGAATAAATCAGGCTTTGTACTCCAGTGTGTTTTGTACGATCTCAGTTTGGGGTTCGTGGCTGCCCCCCTGCGCCAGTCTCCCGGCACCCTCAGTTAGTGCCCAGCTTGGGTTAAAGTGGGTCAAGCTGCCCCTGGGCAGAACTGCCCCACTTCCATGTGAGGTAGTCATCGATCCAAGGCTGGGATATGTGTGCTGAAGCCAGCCCTTAATCTATATACTAAAACTATCATTTGTTTGTTTGTTTGTTCCTGAACTACAGCCAAAAAGGTACACGGTAGCGCGACAATTTTACGCCCACCTTACTCACCATCGTCCCTTTGGTGCTAATGGAAGAAGTTTCATTGAAATCGGTGTTATATTTTTAGTTATTCACATTTTAAAAGTTTAAATCTATCTCCTAGGGAGGGAGGGAGGGAGTGAGGGAGGGAGGGAGGGAGGGAGGGAGGGAGGGAGGGAGGGAGGGAGGGAGGGAGGGAGGGAGGGAGGGAGGGAGGGAGGGAGGGAGGGAGGGAGGGGAGTGAGGGAGGGAAGGGGGGAGGAGAAGTGGGGTTGAGTGGGATGGAGTGGGGGAGATGGGGAAGGGGGGCAGGGGGGTGGAGAGAGGGGGAGGGAGGGTGAGGAGGGAGGGGGGGAGGGGGGGAAGGGGGAGGGAGGGAGAGGGGGGGGAGGAGAGGGTGCTGCACCAATGCAGGAGAGGTTTGGTGAAAATGTTTCTTCTCACCTCAGTTTTAAATGGCCTCCTCTTTATTCTAAGACTGTGTGGCCCCTGGTTCTGGACTCCCCCAACATTGGGAACATTTTTCCTGCATCTAGCTTGTCCAGTCCTTTTATAATTTTATACGTTTCTATAAGATCCCCTCTCATCCTTCTAAACTCATATAACCATATAACAATTACAGCACGGAAACAGGCCCGTTCGGCCCTACCAGTCCACGCCGGCCACTTTCTCTGACCTAGTCTCATCTACTCAACTCCATTGAATTCAAGCCTAGTCTTTTCAATCTTTCCTCATATGACAGTCCTGCCATCCCAGGGACCAATCTCGTGAACCTACGCTGCACTGCCTCAATTACAAGGATGTCCTTCCTCAAATTAGGAAACCAAAACTGTACACAATACTCCAGATGTGGTCTTACCAGGACCAAGTACAACTGCAGAAGAACCTCTTTACTCCTATACTCAAATCCTCTTGTTATGAAGGCCAACAGGCCATTAGCTTTCTTCACTGCCTGCTGTACCTGCACGCCAACTTTCAGTGACTGGTGTACAAGGACACCCAGGTCTTGCTGCACCTCCCCCTTACCTAACCTGACACCATTGGGATAATAATCTGCCTCCTTGTTTTTGCCGCCAAAGTGGAAGTTGACCTTGAAACCTTGAGACTTTGAAACAGGGTGGGCCGAAGGGCTTGTTTCTGCTCTGTATGTCTAAACTAAACTAAACTGTACATCGCCTGTTGGCAAGGCCCTGCACAACCTCTCTCAGATACTGAACCACACATCCCACTGACTGCCAGAACTCCCAACAGTGTTGAATGCTTCTCCCAGCTTCACCAAAATATAGAAAAGGCTATTTAAAAATTTACACTGTTAAAAAAAGCCAAGGATTAAAAATGCAAAAGGATTGAAATAATTAACACCTAACAGTTCAAATTAAACACATTTAAACATGTTTAAATTAATAATTAAATGCATCCTCATTAATAAATCAATTCGCAAGGAAGTCAATTGCTTGAAACTTGCCCTTATCTCTGCCGAGGGTGAGGAATGATGTGCAGAAATAAGGAACTGCAGATGCTGGTTTACACAAAGAGACACAGAGTGCTGGAGTAACTCAGGCAGCATCTGTGGAGAACATGGATAGGTGACGTTTCACAGAGTGCCGGAGTAACTCAGCGGGTCAGGCAGCATCTGTGGAGAACATGGATAGGTGACGTTTCACAGAGTGCTGGAGTAACTCAGCGGGTCAGGCAGCATCTGTGGAGAACATGGATAGGTGACGTTTCATAGAGTGCCGGAGTAACTCAGTGGGTCAGGCAGCATCTGTGGAGAACATGGATAGGTGACGTTTCACAGAGTGCTGGAGTAACTCAGCGGGTCAGGCAGCATCTCTGGAGAACATGGAGAGGTGACTTTGGGTCGGGACCGTTCTTCGGAATGCGTTCCCTGGGTAAATGAGGAGGGAATGGTCTCAAACCCAAATACCATCTGTCCATCCCCCTCCACAGATGCTGCCTGACCTGCTGAGTTCCCCCAGCTCAGATCAGTCCGAAGAAGGGTCTCGACCCGAAACGTCACCCATCCCTTCTCTCCAGAGATGCTGCCTGTCCCGCTGAGTTACTCCAGCACTTGTGTTGCTCTGTCTTTGAGTTCCTCCAGCACTTGTGTTGCTCTGTCTCTGAGTTCCTCCAGCACTTGTGTTGCTCAAGGCTGTAGCATCTGTGTTCTCTTGTGCCTGTCTCAGCGTACCTACCTCTCTCCACATCCCCTGACCCTTCAAAGGTGCGGAGATTGAGGCAGCTCACTTTGAATGTTCCTTCAGTGACTGACCCTCGGCAGCTCTCTAATGGAGAGGGTAATCTTCTTGTCTCTCCAGCCTGCACTACCCCTGAGCTCGGGACCCAGCTCTGACCAGCGATCCCCAGCACACTAACACTACCCTACACACACCAGGGACAATTTTCACATTTATACCAAGCCAATTAACCTACAAACCTGCACGTATTTGGAGTGTGGGAGGAAACCGAAGATCTCGGAGACAACCCACGCAGGTCACGGGGAGAACGTGCAAACTCCGTACAGAGAAACTGCCCTCCATCCGGACCTCAGGATCTCTCACCATTCTGAAGACGGCACGGTGGCGCAGCGGTAGAGTTGCTGCCTCACAGCGCCGGAGACCCGGGTTCAATCCCCACTACGGATGCTGTCTGTACGGAGTTTGTACGTTCTCCCTGTGACCTGTGTGGGTTTTCTCCGAGATCTTCGGTTTCCTCCCACACTCCAAAGACGTGCAGGTTTGTAGGTTAATTGGCTTGGTATAAATGTGTAAATTGTCCCTAGTGGGTGTAGGTTAGTGTTAGTGTGCAGGATCGCTGGTTGGTGCGGTTCTCAGTGGGCCGATGGGTCTATTACATAGAAAATAGGTGCAGGAGGAGGCCATTCGGCCCTTCGAGTCAGCACCGCCATTCAATGTGATCATGGCTGATCATCCAAAATCAGTACCCCATTCCTGCTTTCTCCCCATATCCCTTGTTCCCCTCAGCCCTAAGAGCAAAATCTAACTCTCTTTGAAAACATCCAGTGAATCGGCCTCCACTGCCTTCTGTGGCAGAGAATTCCACAGATTCACAACTCTCTGGGTGGAAATGTTTTTCCTCATCTCAGTCCTAAATGGCCGACCCCTTATTCTTAATAAGGCGCGCTTGGAACGTGGCAACTTCAACAGCCTGACCGTGGGAGAAGACGGCAGAGGAAGAGAAAAGACATTCTGGCCTTCCATCACAGTGAGGAGGTGACTGGAGGAGACTCACTGTGATGGATGTTGCTTTTTTTGTTGTTGTTTTGTGTTGGTTTGTGGTTGTGTGTGTTATTGCTTATTTTATTGCTCCTTACTGTTGGACTGTGGGTGACCAAATCTCGTCCAAAAGACTTGTCTTTTGGATGACAATAACGGTAATTCTGATTCTGATTCTGATTAAACTGTGTGTGGCCCCTGGTTCTGGTCTGTTTTAAACTAAACTAAAAATCTTCAGTGAGGTTACCTCTCCTTCTCCCGAATCCCACAGAATGCCGACCTCTCTCCCTCCCTCTCCTCGTGTGCCGGAGAGACACCCAGGCACATCAAAGGGCTCCCTCGGTGTCTTCCTCCACCAGCTTGGCGAAGACACGTCTTCCCTTGGGTGGGATTACGGGAACACGCTGGGAAAACTCTCCGGAATGATGCCGTGCAGCAGCGCCACAGACGTTCCTGTGGTTGGGATTGGCTCCACATTATTCCTGAGGTTGTGATCAACTCCAGAGAAATTCCCAAGTTTGGGATCAACCAGCAAATGACCAAGGTCGGGATGGCTCAAAGAAATACCTCAGGTTCGGGATTGGCTGCAAAATATTCCCAAATTTGGGATCGGCCCCGAAAATGTTACCACGGTTCAGATTAGCTCAAATAAATTCCTGAGGTTGGGAATAGTTTAATTGAGTTTTGGTTTAGAGATGCAGCGCGGAAACAGGCCCTTCGGCCCACCGTGTCCGCGCCGACCAGCGATCCCCGCACACTAACACTATCCTACACAAACTAAGGACAATTTACATACACACTAAGCCAATTAAACCTACAAACCTGCACGTCTTTGGAGTGTGTACACCGCGCACACACACTCACATGCATGCACACACACACGCATGTGCACGCACACTCACAGACACACACGCATACACACACACTCACACACACTCACACACACACAAGCCACACACACACACATACACACACATACAGACACACAGATACACAATACAAACACACACATACACACTCACACAGATACACACACATCCATGCAAACACACACACATACACACACACACGCATACACACACACTTACATACACGCACACACATGCACACATACGCGCACACATACATATACACACACACACAGTTACACATACACACAGACACATAACACACCCACATCACATATATCCACACACACACACACTTATATACACAAATATTCACACACAACAGGCGCGCACACACATACAGGCGCGCACACACATACAAGCACATAGACACGTACACAGACGCTCACACAATGGTGATGATGTTAATGTTTAGATGATTTTCACTCTTGTCCAGTGTTCCTCCTCTCTGCCCTCCACGTACAGTAGTAACTCTCCCCTTTTATTTTAGTTTACAGATACAGCACGGAATCAGGCCCTTCGGCCCCACCGAGTCTGCACCGACCAGCGATCCCCGCACACTAACACCACCCTAAACACACTGGGGACAATTTACATTCACACCAAGCCAATTAACCTACAAACCTGTACGTCTTTGGAGCGTGGGAGGAAACCGAAGATCTTGGAGAAAACCACGCAGGTTACGGGGAGAACGTACAAACTCCGTACAGACGGCGCCCATAGTCGGGATGGAACCCGGGTCTCTGGCGCTGTGAGGCGGCACTACTCTACCGCTGCGCCAACGTGCCGCCCTAAATGTAGATCGATGCACTTAAACTATACACGATACACTACAACTATACTCAATACATTGAGAACTATATTCTGTATCCCTTCACTCTACCGATTGTACTTGAGTTGTATTTATAGGTAGTACTAGACCAAGAGGACCCTTTGGGCCCAAACCTCTCCTGCATTGGTGCAGCATCCTATCCTCACCCTCTCCCCTCTCTCCTCAACCCCCCCCCCCCCCCTCCCCTCTCCCCTTCTCCCCACTCCCCCTTCCCCCTTCCTCCCTCCTCCCCTCCCCCTCCCCTCCTTTAAACTTAAAAATGTGAATAACTTAAAAAAGATAACACCGATTTCAATAAAACTACTTGCATTATCACTAAAGTGACAACGGTGAGTAAGGTGGGCCTAAAATTGCCGCACTGTCGTGTACCGTTTTGGCTCAAGTTCAGTCACAAACAAGATAACAAACGAGAGTTTTAGTATATAGATTACCTGATCAGTTTGGATGGCATGCAAAACAAAGCTCTACACTCTACCTGGTACAGGTGACAATAACACAGCACTGTGACGCAGCGGGTAGAGCCCACTACCTCACTATTGCCCGAGACCCGGGTTTGATCCTGACCTGGGGTGCTGTCTGTGTGGAGTTTGCACGTTCTCCCAGTGATTGCGTGGGTTTTCTCCGGGTGCTCCGGTTTCCTCCCCACCACTCCAAAGAGGTGCGGATTAACTTGTTAAGTTGTCCCTGGTGTGTGTAGGGTAGTGTTTTTTTTATTCCAAAAAAATCATTCAATTATTAAAAATAATATTTACAATACAATAAAACGAAACAGATACATGATACAAGGACAAACAAATATACTAAATAGACCACTGAACAATTATGTTACAACTCTTTGTCCAGGCGGCTGAATCCATGGAAATCCAATCCATGAGATGGATGGGAGGCCATTAATCCATTGGAATTCCGTGTGAGGAGCCCCTGGCATCGACCGCAAGTCAGAGTCATGGAGCCATTGAGACTAAGTCATAGTTATTGAATCGTTGAGTCATAGAGTCCCAGAGCGTGGGAACATGCCCTTCGGCCCAACTGTAGACTAGCCACCATATTCCTATTTGGGCAGTCATAGAAACAAAGAAACATAGAAAATAGGTGCAGGAGGAGTCCATTTGGCCCTTCGAGCCAGCACCGCCATTCATCGTGATCATGGCTTGAATCATCCACAATCAATAACCCGTGCCTGCCTTCTCCCCATATCCCTTGATTCCGCTAGCCCCCAGAGCTCTATCTAACTCTCTTTTAAATTCATCCAGTGAATTGGCCTCCACTGCCCTCTGTGGCAGAGAATTCCACAAATTCACAACTCTCTGGGTGAAAAAGTTTATTTCTCACCTCAGTTTTAAATGGCCTCGCCTTTATTCTTAGACTGTGTGGCCCCTGGTTCTGACTCCCCCAACATGGGAACATTTTTCCTGCATCTAGCTTGTCCAGTCCTTTTATAATTTCATACATTTCTATAAGATCCCCTCTCATCCATCTAAACTTCAGTTACAGTCAATGAATCAGTGAATCGTTGAGTTATAGAGTCACAGAGCATTGAACAAGCCCTTCGGCCCAACTATAGATTAGCCACTTCGGGTCGGTCCCGACTAAGGGCGCCGTCTGTACGGAGTTTGTACGTTCTCCCCGTGGACCTGCATGGGTTTTCTCCGAGATCTTCGGTTTCTCCCACACTCCAAAGACGAGGAGGTTTAGGTAGGTTAATTGGCTTGGTATGAATGTAAATTGTCCCTAGTGTGTGTGTAGGATAGTGTTAGTGTGCGGGGATCGCTGTCGGCGTGGACCCGGTGGCCGAAGGGCCCGGTTTCCGTGCTGTATCTCTACCACAAAACTAAAACTAATCACCCCTCACCCTCCTGCACTCAGAGGGCAGTCTGTTTGGGACAGAGTGGTCAACATTGGGGGGCAGGGAACTGGGACCGAGTAGGCCCGGGCCTGGGACCGGCTCTCCACTTGAAATGTTGTTGAACATAGCAGCCTGACACCCTGTCCTCGTGCTATTTTTACAACTCATTTCACTATATATTTTTTTAAATCTTGTGCTAATGCCGTCACTAGAGATCATTTTCGTTGTGTGCAAGAAGTGCCAGTTTGCTGGTAATTAAAATGTTATTCCCCTGGACAGCTGAGATGAACTTCAAAGGATGAGAATAAATCCCTCCCCTGTTCTTCCGTTCAGAGCTGCACACACAGCGAGAGGAGGCTTTTAAAAAAAAATCTCAGGTCACTGTGTCTCACTTTTACCCAGAATAGGCCTGGAACACAGAACACAGAGGAGTACAGCACCAGGAACAGGCCCTTCGGCCACCGGGTACGCGCCGACCAGCGATCCCTGCACACTAATACTATCCTACACACACACACACACTAGGGACATTCACAATTTTTACCGAAGACAATTAACCTACAAACCTGCACGTCCTTGGAGTGTGGGAAGAAACCGGAGCACCCAGAGAAAACCCACGCGGTCACGGGGAGAACGTGCCTGCATGTGATCCATACCCCTCCATTCGCTGCAAATCCGTGTGCCGAGATCTGGGTGTCCTAGTGCATCAGTCACTGAAAGGAAGCATGCAGGTACAGCAGGCAGTGAAGAAAGCCAATGGAATGGTGGCCTTCATAACAAGAGGAGTTGAGTATAGGAGCAAAGAGGTCCTTCTGCAGTTGTACAGGGCCCTAGTGAGACCGCACCTGGAGTACTGTGTGCAGTTTTTGGTCTCCAAATTTGAGGAAGGATTTTCCTGCTATTGAGGGCGTGCAGCGTAGGTTTACTAGGTTAATTCCTGGAATGGCGGGACTGTCGTATGTTGAAAGACTGGAGCGGCTAGGCTTGTATACACTGGAAATTTAGAAGGGTTGAGAGGGGATCTTATCGGAAACGTATAAGATTATTAAGGGGTTGGACACGTTAGAGGCAGGAAACATGTCAATGTTGGGGGAGTCCAGAACCAGGGGCCACAGTTTAAGAATAAGGGGTAGGCCATTTAGAACTGAGACGAGGGAAAAAAATTTCAGTCAGAGAGTTGTGAATCTGTGGAATTCTCTGCCTCAGACGGCAGTGGCGGACAATTCTCTGAATGCATTCAAGAGAGAGCTGGATAGAGCTCTTAAGGATAGCGGAGTCAGGGGGTATGGGGAGAAGGCAGGAACGGGGTACTGATTGAGAATGATCAGCCATGATCACATTGAATGGCGGTGCTGGCTCGAAGGGCCGAATGGCCTCCTCCTGCACCTGTTGTCTGTTTAAACAGTATCGCCCCATGGAGGACAGAGATTAAAACTTTCCCCCACCACAACATGGTGCAGTAAACTAACTGAGCAACCAAAACATACAAAATAAGTAGGAATGTGTAAGAATAAAGGAGAAGGGCTGTCTTGTGCACAGCCCTGGAACTGCAAACCAAAAAGTCATTGTGATTGTAATTGTAATTAATTTATTAGCCAACTGAAGAAGGGTCTCGACCCGAAACGTCACCCATTCCTTCTCTCCCGAGATGCTGCCTGACCCGCTGAGTTACTCCAGCATTTTGTGAATAAATACCTTCGATTTGTACCAGCATCTGCAGTTATCTTCTTATAATATACAAGGGATTTGATTTGGCACTAATCATACAAAAAAGCAGCAAGACACACGACTATCTAAAAACTAACGTAACCATCCACCACAGCGTGTCCACTGTGATGGAAGGCAGTAAAGCCTTATCTCCTTCCCTCTTTATTCTCAAACTCTGTACAGACAGCGCCCGTAGTCAGGATCGAACCTGAGTCTCCGGCGCTGCATTCGCTGTAAGGCCAGGGGAGTAGAACCATCCGCGTCGGGGCGATCGAAGCTTCTGCGGTTGGGGTGGTCGAAGCTCCTGAGGCTTGGAGCTCCTGAAGTCGGTCCCTCGCCAAGGGACCGCCAGCTCCACGATGTTGAAGTCTCGCGGTCGGAGCTCCTGAAGTTAATCCCCAACAGAGGCCTCCAGCTCCACGATGTCAGGCCGCAGCGCGGACGGTGATACAATACGGGAAAAGTCGCATCTCCTCCGTGGAAAGAGATTAAAAATAAGTTTCCCCCACCCCCCCCACATACAACAAAACTAAAGGTACACTAAAACATACAGGGCAGCACGGTGGCGCAGCGGTAGAGTTGCTGCCTTACAGCGAATGCAGCGTCGGAGACCCGGGTTCCATCCTGACTACGGGCGCCGTCTGTACGGAGTTTGCACGTTCTCCCCGTGACCTGCGTGGGTTTTCTCCGAGATCTTCGGTTTCCTCCCGCACTCCAAAGACATACAGGTTTGTAGGTTAATTGGCTGGGTAAATGTAAAAATTGTCCCTAGTGGGTGTAGGATAGTGTTAATGTGCGGGGATCGCTGGGCGGTGCGGACCCGGTGGGCCGAAGGGCCTGTTTCTGCGCTGTATCTCTAAATCTAAAAAAATACATTTAACTGCAGAATAAAAACAACAAAGAAGAAAAAGATGAGACAGACCGTTGGCGAGGCCGCCATTGATCGGCGCCACCGTACGGAGCTCCTGCTTATGACCTTTACTCTGTGACCTTGCCCCTCTTATTGACCTTTAACCTGCGACCCTGTTCCTGACATAGAACTTGGAAGAGGACAGCACAAGTACAGGCCCTTCGGACCTCAATGTCGGTGTGGAACGTGATGCCAAGACCAACAATTATCTACCTGCACGTGGTCCACATCCCTCCTCTCCCTGCACATCCAATAGCCTCTTAAACACCATTATCGTATCTGCCTCACCCACCACCCCTGGCAGCACGTTCCGAGCCCCCACCCCCCTCTGTGTAAAAACCTTGCCCCCTCACTTCTCCTTCAAACTTTGTCCCTCTGACAGGAAAGCCATGCACTCTAGTCCTAACCTTTGACACCCGCACTAATCAATAATCTATTTCTCTCTGCCTTAAAAACATCCACTGACTTGGCCTCCACAGCCTTCTGCGGCAAAGAATTCCACAGATTCACCGCCCTCTGACTAAAGAAATTCCTCCTCATCTCCTTCCTAAAAGAGCGAACTTTAATTCTGAGGCTGTGGCCTCTAGTCCTAGACTCTCCCACTAGTGGAAACATCCTCCCCACATCTACTCTATCCAGGCCTTTCAGTATTCGATGTTTCAATGAGGTCCCCCTTCATCCTTCTAAACACCAGTGAGTACAGGCCCAGTGCCTCAATGATACCCCCACCCACCCTCCCCCTCCCCTCCCCCTCACTCTCCCTCCACCCCTCCCCCTCCCTCTCCCTCCACTCCTCCCTCGCCCCCCACCCCTCCCCCTCCCCTCCTCCTCCCTCTCTCTCCACTCCCTTCCCTGTCCCCCTCCACCTCCCCCCTTTCCCCTCCCTCTTCCCCCCCCCACCCACCCCCTCCCCTCCCCATCCCTCTCCCTCCACCCCTCCCTCGCCCCCCCACCCCTCCCCCTCCCCTCCTCCTCCCTCTCCCTCCACTCCCTTCCCCGTCCCCCCTCCACCTCCCCCCTCTCCCCTCCCCCTTCCCCCCAACCACCCACCCTCCCCTCCCCTTCCTTCTCCCCCCTCCCCCCTCTTTCCTCTCCCCTCCCCCCTCCCCCGCTGTCAGGAGCCGAGACCCTGGGCGTCCGGACCCTGGAAGGGAGACAAGAACGTCAGGAACATCAGAGACCCAACATCTGTCGCTGAGATCCCTCCACATCTGTCCACAGTTCCTGACAGCTGTCCGAGCCCGGCTCAGATTTATTCATCACTAAAACCGGCCCATCTTTCCTTCCCCTTCTCCTTGTTGTGGACTGCGTGACGTAGGTTCACGTTCACAAGTGATAGGAGCAGAATTAGGCCATTCGGCCCATCATGTCTACACCATTCTATCGTTTTCTGATCTATCTCTCCCTCCTAACCCCATTCTAACTCTCTAGTTTTCCAGAGAGAGTTAGATTTAGTTCTTGGGGCTAACGGAATCAAGGGGTACGGGGAGAAGGCAGGCACGGGGTACTGATTGTGGATGATCAGCCATGATCATATTGAATGGAGGTGCTGGCTCGAAGGGCCGAATGGCCTCCTCCTGCACTATTTTTCTGTGTTTCTATGTTTCTCCTGCTTTCTCCCCGTAACCCCCTGACACCTTTTAGGTTTATTATTGTCACGTGTGCTGAGGTACAGTGAAAAGCTTTGTTCTGCATGCTATCCAAACAGTTCAGATCCACAATACATAAATACACCAAGCCAAACTCAAGTACAGTAGGTGGAGCAAAGGGGAAGATACAGAGAGCAGAATATAGTTCTCAGCATTGTAGTGCACCAGTTCCAGAGACAAAGTCCAATGTCCGCAATGGGGTAGAGGTGAATCGGACAGTGCCCTAGCTAATGGAAGGGCCATTCAGAAGCCTGATAACAGAGGGGTAGAAGCTGTTCCTGAGCCTGGTGGGGTGCGTGCTTTCAAGCTTCTGTACCTTCTGCCGTACAGGAGCGGGGAGAAGAAGGAATGACCGGGGTGGGACAGGGACAAGTCTTTGATTATGTTGGCTGCTTTCCCGAGGGCAGCGTGAAGGGCGGCACGGTAGCGCAGCGGTAGAGTTGCTGCTTTACAGCGAATGCAGCGCCGGAGACTCAGGTTCGATCCTGACTACGGGTGCTGCACTGTAAGGAGTTTGTACGTTCTCCCCGTGACCTGCGTGGGTTTTCTCCGAGATCTTCGGTTTCCTCCCCACACTCCAAAGACGTACAGGTATGTAGGTTAATTGGCTGGGCAAATTGTAAAAATTGTCCTGAGTGGGTGTAGGATAGTGTTAATGTGCGGGGATCGCTGGGCGGCACGGACTTGGTGGGCCGAAAAGGCCTGTTTCCAGCTGTATATATATGAATATGATATGATAAGTGTAGATGGAGTCAATGGTGGGGAGGTTGGGCTGGTCGGTGTGACGGTCTGGGCTACATCACTGCTCTCTGCAAGTTTCTTGCCGTCCGGGCAGAGCTGTTCCCAACCAAGCTGTGATGCAGGCCGACAGTCTGCTCTCTGTGGTGCATCTGTGGAGGTTTTTGACAGTCACTGGAGACGTGCCGAACTCCCAACCCTGACAGCAACCCTCTCTTGAAAGCCGATGCCCTCTAATCCAGGCTGGGCTGTGTCCGCTGATCCAGATGTCAACTTCTCTACATCGGCGAGACCAAACACAGGCTCGGCCATCGTTGCGCTCAACACCTCCGCTCAGTCCGCCTTACATAGATACATAGAAAATAGGTGCAGGAGGAGGCCATTCGGCCCTTTGAGCCAGCACCGCCATTCATTGAGATCATGGCTGATCATCCACAATCAGTAAACCATGCCTGCCTCACCCCATACCCTTTGATTCTTCCGCTAGCCCTAGAGCTCTATCTATCTATCTATCTATCTAACTATCTATCTATCTAATTGCATTCAGAGGATCTCAACCCGAAATGTCACCCATTCCTTCTCTCCCGAGATGCTGCCTGACCTGCTGAGTTACTCCAGCTTTTTGTGAATAAATCGAGCTCTATCTAACTCTCTCTTAAATCCATCCCGTGATTTGGCTTCCACTGCCCTCTGTGGCAGAGAATTCCACAAATTCACAACTCTCTGGGTGAAAATTTTCCTTCTCACCTCAGTTTTAAATGGCCTCCCCTTTATTCTAAGACTGTGGCCCCTGGTTCTGGACTCCCCCAACATTGGGAACATTTTTCTTGCATCTAGCTTGTCCAGTCCTTTTATAATTTTATATTTTTCTATAAGAACCCCTCTCATCCTTCTAAACTCCAGTGAATACAAGCCTAGTCTTTTCAATCTTTCCTCATATGACAGTCCCGCCATCCCAGGGATCAATCTCGTGAACCTACGTTGCACTGCCTCAATTACAAGGATGTCCTTCCTCAAATTAGGAGACCAAAACTGTACGCAATACTCCAGATGTGGTCTTACCAGGGCCCTGTACAACTGCAGAAGAACCTCTTTACTCCTATACTGAAATCCTCTCATTGTGAAGGCCAACATTCCATTAGCTTTCTTCACTGCCTGCTGTACCTGCACGCCAACTTTCAGTGACTGGTGTGCAAGGACACCCAGGTCTCGCTGCACCTCCCCCTTACCTAACCTGACACCATTGAGATAATAATCTGCCTCCTTGTTTCTGCCGCCAAAGTGGATAACCTCACATTTATCTATATTATACTGCATCTGCCACTGCATCTTAACCTATCTGATCTCCTGGTGGCTCAGCACTTCAACTCCCCCTCCCACTCCCAGTGTGACCTTTTCTGTCCTGGGCCGCCTCCATTGTCAGAGTGAGGCCCAGTGCAAATTGGAGGAACAGCACCTCATATTTCGTTTGGGTAGTTTGCACCCCAGCGGCATGAACATTGACTCCTCTAACTTCAGATAGTCCCTGCCTTCCCTCTCTCTCCATCCCCTCCCCCTTCCCAGTTCTCCCACTAGTCTTCCTAGTTCCGATTATATCCTATCTTTGTCCCGCCCCCTCTCCTGACATCAGTCTGAAGAAGGGTCTCGACCCGAAACGTCACCCATTCCTTCTCTCCCGAGATGCCGCCTGACCCGCTGAGTTACTCCAGCATTTTGTGTCTGCCTGCATTGTGGTCAACCTCTCCTGCACCTTTACCAAAGCCTCCACATCTGTACGCAATATTCCACATGGAAGCAGCAGCCAGAAGAGGTGGCTGAGGCTTTTGATGGCACTGGGCCTGTACTCGCTGGAGTTTCGAGCCAGCACCGCCATTCAATATGATCATGGCTGATCATCCACAATCAGTAACCCGTGTCTGCCTTCTCCCCATATCCCTTGATTCCATTAGCCCTAAGAGCTAAATCTAACTCTGTCTGGGAAACAAGAGAGTTAGAATGGGGTTAGGAGGGAGAGATAGATCAGAAAACGATTGAATGGCGGAATAGACATGACGGGCCGAATGGCCTAAATCTGCTTGTGAACGTGAACCTACGTCACTCAGTCCACAACAAGGTGAAGGAGCAGCAAAGATGGGCCGGATTTAGTGATGAATAAAACTGAGCCGGGCTCGGACAGCTGTCAGCAGCTGTGGACAGATGTGGAGGGAGCTCAGCGACAGATGTTGGGTCCCTGATGTTCCTGACGTTCTTGTCTCACTTCCAGGGTCCGGACGCCCAGGGTCTCGGCTCCCGACAGCGGGGGAGGGGGGAGAGAGGGAGGGGGAGGGGGGAAGAGGGATGGGGAAGAGGGAGGGGGAGGGGGGAGGTGGTAGGGGGAGAGGGGGAGGGGAGGGAGAGGGGTAGGGGGAGGGGTAGGGGGGGGAACGGGAGGGAGAGGGGGAGAGGGGGAAGGGGGAAGGGGATGAGGAGATGAGTGGGGAGGGGGAAGGGGAAGGGGAGGGGAGGGGGAGGGTGGTGGGGAGAGGGATGGGGAGGGGGAGGGGAGAGGGGGAGGAGGGGGGGTGGGGAAATGTGTCTAACATGGAGGCACTGGGCCTGTACTCGCTGGAGTTTAGAAGGATAAGGGAGGACCTCATTGAAACATCGCAAGGCCGACAGTCACAACACACAAGGTACACCAAAACGGGAAATTAAACGTGAAAACAAAATCAAAAAGCCAAGCGACTGTTGTCTGGCAAAGAAACAAACACACACAGACTTATCCCCTGGGCGGAGAATTCCACAGATTCACAACTCTCTGACTGAAAAAGTTTTTCCTCATCTCCGTTCTAAATGGCCTACCCCTTATTCTTAAACCGTGGCCCCTGGTTCTGGACTCCCCCAACATTGGGAACATGTTTCCTGCCTCTAACGTGTCCAACCCATTAATAATCTTATACGTTTCGATAAGATCCCCTCTCATCCTTCTAAATTCCAGTGTATACAAGCCTAGTCGCTCCAGTCTTTCAACATATGACAGTCTATGCCTCACCTGGCCTAGACGCCACATTTAGGGGGGGGGGGGGGGGGGGATTAAGGGCGGATTAAAGGAGGTGCCAGGCTACCAGTTGTCAGAAAAGCGGTGGAGATTCAATAGCATTGCAAAACAAGGCTTTTCCTTGTACCTCCGTTACACGTGATAATAATAAAACTAAACCTGAATCACAGGTCTGTCTGCTTCACTCATGATCACTGAGGATTTACACGGCCCCCTGCTGCGGCTGAAACATGATTCAGCCTGAACACGGACGGGCTTGATGTTAATCTGTCTCCTGATCGGGGTAATCGGCAATGGCATCAACCCTCTGGTTAACTCTGGAGAGAGATGCAGGAAAAATGCTCCCAATGTTGGGGGAGTCCAGGAACCAGGGGCCACACAGTCTAAGAATAAAGGGGAGGCCATTTAAAACTGAGGTGAGAATTAACTTTTTCACCCAGAGAGTTGTGAATTTGTGGAATTCTCTGCCACAGAGGGCAGTGGAGGCCGATTCACTGGATGGATTTAAGAGAGAGTTAGATAGAGCTCTAGGGGCTAGTGGAATCAAGGGATATGGGGAGAAGGCAGGCACGGGTTACTGATTGTGGATGATCAGCCATGATCACACTGAATGGCGGTGCTGGCTCGAAGGGCCGAAGGGCCTCCTCCTGCACCTATGTTTCTATGCTTCTATGTTTCTATAATCAGTTGTAGCATCTCCAACAGCACAGCAGTAGAGTTGCCACCTCACAGCGCCAGAGAACCGGGTTCCATCCTGACTACGGGTGCTGTCTGTACGGAGTTTGTACGTTCTCACTGTGACCGCGTGGGTTTTCTCCGGGTGCTCCAGATTACACCCACACTCCAAAGATGTGCAGGTTTATAGGCTAATCGGCTTGGTATAATTGTAAATTGTCCCCAGTGTGTGCAGGATAGTGGTTGTGTGCGGGGATCGCTGGTCGGCGCGGACCCGGTGGGCCGAAGGGCCTGTTTCCGTGCTGTATCTCTACACTGAACTAAAGTAAACAGTGCGGCCTCAGCTGCCTTAACGCATCGAACACTTGCTACGGCTCTGGTGCAGAGATGCCTGTGGATTCTGGACATCCCCCGACTCTCAGTCTGAGGAAGGGTCTCGACCCGAAACGTCACCCATTCCTTCCCTCCAGAGACGCTGCCCGACCCGTTGAGTTACTCCAGCATTTTGTGTCTCTCTTCGGTGTAAACCAGCACCTGCGGTTCCTTCCTGCACATTTTGCTCGCTCCGCTGTGAAATCTCCTCAGGGTTTGTCCACTTTGAAGAGGTCCAGTCACTGAAAGGAAGCATGCAGGTGCAGCAGGCAGTGAAGAAAGCCAATGGAATGTTGGCCTTCATAACAAGAGGAGTTGAGTATAGGAGCAAAGAGGTCCTTCTGCAGTTGTACAGGGCCCTAGTGAGACCGCACCTAGAGTACTGTGTGCAGTTTTGGTCTCCAGATTTGAGGAAGGATATTCTTGCTATTGAGGGCGTGCAGCGTAGGTTTACTAGGTTAATTCCCGGAATGGCGGGACTGTCAAATGTTGAAAGACTGGAGCGACTAGGCTTGTATACACTGGAATTTAGAAGGATGAGAGGGGATCTTATCGAAACGTATAAGATTATTAAGGGGTTGGGCACATTAGAGGCAGGAAACATGTTCCCAATGCTTTTTCAGTGAGAGAGTTGTAAATCTGTGGAATTCTCTGCCTCAGAAGGCAGTGGAGGCCAATTCTCTGAATGCATTCAAGAGAGAGCTAGATAGAGCTCTTAAGGATAGCGGAGTCAGGGGGTATGGGGAGAAGGCAGGAACGGGGTACTGATTGAGAATGATCAGCCATGATCACATTGAATGGCGGTGCTGGCTCGAAAGGCCGAATGGCCTCCTCCTGCACCTATTGTCTATTGTTCTCCTCCTCTCTCCAATGAGAGTTCTGCACCATCCTCCTCTCTCCCTGCTCCCCCTCTGTGGTTCCTCCTACTCTCCAGCTGTCTGCGTTTTCACTCCTGACCCCTCCTTATCTCTAGACTCCCTCTCCCCTGACTCTCGGTCTGAAGGTGGGTCTCTCCCGGGACAGCCACACCAACAGCTGGACTTTACCTTGCACTGAATGTCGTTCCCTTTACCCTGTACCTGCACACTGTGGACGGCTCGATTGTAATCGTGTACAGTCTTTCCGCTGACTGGTCAGAACACAACGAGAAAAACCTTTCAACTGGACCTCATGGCAATAAACCAAACTGAACTAAGCAAATCAAGATGGGTAGAAACATAGAAACATAGAAAATAAGTGCAGGAGTGGGCCATTCGGCCCTTCGAGCCTGCACCGCCATTCAATATGATCATGGCTGATCATCCAGTTCAGTAACCCGTACCTGCCTTCTCTCCATACCCCCTGATCCCTTTAGCCACAAGGGCCACATCTATCTCCCTCTTAAATATAGCCAATGAACTGGCCTCAACTACCTTCTGTGGCAAAGAATTTCACAGATTCACCACTCTCTGTGTGAAGAAATGTTTTCTCATCTCGGTCCTAAAAGACTTCCCCCTTATCCTTAAACTGTGACCCCTGGTTCTGGACTTCCCCAACATCGGGAACAATCTTCCCGCATCTAGCCTCTCCAACCCCTTAAGAATTTTATATGTTTCAATAAGATCCCCCCTCAATCTTCTAAATTCCAGCGAGTACAAGCCGAGTCTATCCAGTCTTTCTTCATATGAAAGTCCTGCCATCCCAGGGTAGGAAGGAACTGGTTCAAATCGAAGATGGACACAAAATGCCGGAGTAACTCAGGCAGCATCTCTGGAGAAAAAGGAATGGGTGACATTTCTGGGTCTGAAGAAGGGTCTCGACCCGAGACGTCACCCATTCCTTCTCTCCAGAGACGCCACCTGTCCCGCTGAGTTACTCCAGCGTTTTGTGCCCGTCCAAGGTTTGAAGGTTTACCGTCCCGGAACAGAGCAGGAGCTTTGTAATGGCGGCACTCGAAATAATTTGAGATTTAATGGAGCAAACAGAGAGGCAGAACCAGAGGGCACAGATTCAAGTTAATTGGCAAGAGAGGAGAGTTTATTTTTACACAGAGTGTTGTTACGATCGGCAAAAGGACAGAGAAGGCAGTTAAAACCATAAATCCGAGTTTGTGCAGCCTGTCGGGAAGAGTTAGGAGTGTGGAACTAATGAGGTGGCTGCTGCAATCTCACAACGTTGTGTTAAATATAACTCCAATGTTATGGAGAACATGATTCTTATGGGGCTGCTTTAATTCAATTTAATTGAAAAGACATGACAATAATAATGTATTTGAGTTGCCGGCGTGATTACAAGCTCTATTTATGTAACGTATTCAGAATGAGCATCATCCCCCTCATCATTAGAGACGGCTCTGTCGACACTGATCACGGGAGCTGTCAGTCTGTCTCGGAGCTCCCTCCACTGCAAGCTCCAACAGGGGACCACCATCACTCGGCCCCTCTGTTCACCAAACCCTCCACGGACATCACACAGCAGAGGCCGAGGCTCTACGAGGCGCTGGCCAGACCTTCTTTGTGGGCCCCGCTTACAGACACGGGGCCCCATAGAGCCCCAACTTGCCCACGCCGGCCAACATGCCCCAGCTACACTAGTCCCACCTGCCCCATCTTGCCCACGTCGGCCAACATGTCCCATCCACACTAGTCCCACCTGCCCCATCCACACTAATCCCACCTGTCCCAGCTACACTAGTCCCACCTGCCCCAGCTACACTAGTCCCACCTGCCCCATCCACACTAGTCACACTTGCCCCAGCTACACTAGTCCCACCTGCCCCATCCACACTAGTCCCACCTGCCCCAGCTACACTAGTCCCCCAGCTGCACTAGTCCCACCTGCCCCAGCTACACTAGTCCCCCAGCTACACTAGTCCCACCTGCCCCAGCTACACTAGTCCCACCTGCCCCAGCTACACCAGTCCCACCTGCCCCAGCTACACTAGTCCCACCTGCCCCAGCTACACTAGTCGCAACTGCCCCAGCTACACTAGTCCCCCAGCTACACTAGTCCCACCTGCCCCATCCACACTAGTCCCACCTGCCCCATCCACACTAGTCCCACCTGCCCCATCCACACTAGTCCCACCTGCCCCATCCACACTAGTCCCACCTGCCCCAGCTACACTAGTCCCACCTGCACCTGGCCCAGATACCTCCAAACCTGTCCTATCCCTCTACCTGTCTAACTGTTTCTTAGATAGGAGCAGAATTAGGCCATTCGGCCCATCAAGTCTACTCCGCCATTCAATCATGGCTGATCTATCTCTCCCTCCTAACCCCATTCTCCTGCCTTCTCCCCACAACCCCTGACACCCGCACTAATCAAGAATCTATCTATCTCTGCCTTAAATATATCCACTGACTTGGCCTCCACTGCCTTCTATGGCAGAGAATTCCACAGATTTACAACTCTCTGACTGAAAAAGTTTTTCCTCATCTCCGTTCTAAATGGCCTACCCCTTATTCTTAAACTGTGGCCCCTTGTTCTGGACTCCCCCAACATTGGGAACATGTTTCCTGCCTCTAACGTGTCCAACCCCTTAATAATCTTATACGTTTCGATAAGACCCGCTGAGTTACTCTGGCGTTTTGTGTCTACCTTCAATTTGAACCAGCATCTGCAGTTATTTTCCTACCTATTAATATCTAACACCATTATTGATCTATTGATCTCACCAATCCCGGCTCTCTGCCCTCTAATGCCTCCAACCGCATCGTTTCCCAGCCCCGAACGGCCACAGATAACCTTCTTTTTTTTTAGATTTAGATTTAGAGATACAGTGCAGAAACAGGCTCTTCGGCCCACGGGGTCCGCGCCGCCCAGCGATCCCCACACCTACACACACTAGGGACAATTCTTACATTTGCCCAGCCAATTAACCTACAAACCTGTACGTCTTTGGAGTGTGGGAGGAAACCGAAGATCTCGGAGAAAACCCACGCAGGTCACGGGGAGAACGTACAAACTCCGTACAGACGGCGCCCGTAGTCAGGATCGAACCCGGGTCTCCGGCGCTGCATTCGCTGTAAGGCAGCAACTCTACCGCTACGCCACCGTGCCGCCCCGACTGCACCTACAGCGTGTCTGACTGACTGACGGGATGTTGGAGCCATGGGTTTGTTCACATTCTGTTGACTTGCAGAGTGGTGCCAGTCAAAAAAAACACGTTCCTTAAATAACTTGCCCTCTGTCAAGCAGCACCAGTCTTAATTTGATTTGTTAGTAGACAGAGGTAAAGCTTCTGAAATGAACCCAGTGCCAGTCCTCTAGGGTGCTTGTTACCAACTACATCTCCATCGTTCTATTCTTATCTGCAATCTCATCTGCAGGAAGGAACTGCAGATGCTGGTTGAAACCCAAGATAGACACCGAGTGCTGGAGTAACTCAGCGGGTCGGGCAGCATCTCTGGAGAGACGGAATAGGTGACGTTTCAGGTCGAGACCCTTCTTCAGACTGAGAGTCAGTGTAAATTCCTTTTCTCCTGCAATCTCATCTATTGAGCTGCTTTCTCTGTCAATACATCTCGGGTATAGTTTAGTTTGGTTTAGAGATACAGCACAGAAACAGGCCCTTCGGCCCACCGAGTCCGCGCCGCCCAGCGATCCCCGCACACTAACGCTATCCTACACACACTAGGGACATTTTTTTACGTTTATACCAAGCCACTTAACCGACAAACACTTCGGAGTGTGGGAGGAAACCAGAGGTCCCTGAGAAAACCCACGCACTCCGTACAGACTGCACCCGTAGTCAGGATGGAACCCGGGTCTCTGGCGCTGCTAGCCCTGTGAGGTAGCAACTCTACCGCTGCGCCACCGTGCCGCCCCGTCTTTGGGCGTTTGGAGGAAGGGACTGGAATGAAAAGCTGCCAGTTTTGACAGTCAGGGGTAAGGTGTGACCGAGGGTTTGTTGCTCCCCTGTTTCCAGCCCCACTCCCTTGCTCATTGTCACCTCCCCATCTCCGTCCACCCCACCCCACCCCACCACGGTTGCTGTCTGTACGGAGTTTGTACGTTCTCCCCGTGACCTGCGTGGGTTTTCTCCCGGAGCTCTGGTTTCCTCCCACACTCCAAAGACGTACAGGTTTGTAGGTTAATTGGCTTGTTGTAAATGTTAAATCATCTCTAGTTACGTGTAGGATAGTGTTGGTCTGCGGGGATCGCTGGTCAGCGTGGGCTCGGTGGGTCGATGGGCCTGTTTCCTCGCTGTATCTCTAAACCAAACTGAGAAAAAAAAATGCCCAAGGCAGACACAAAATGCCGGAGTAACTCAGCGGGTCAGGCAGCATCTCGGGAGAGAAGGAATGGGTGACGTTTCGGGTCGAGAACCTTCTTCAGTTTGATCAGTCTGAAGAAGGGCCTCGACCCGAAACGTCACCCATTCCTTCTCTCCCGAGATGCTGCCGACCCGTTGAGTTACTCCAGCATTTTGCGTCTGCCTTTCGATTTAAACCGGCATCTGCAGTTCTTTTTTCCCTACAAAAAAAGGACAACTATTGCTCAATCAATAAGCTGCAGAAACAAGACTCGAGTCATGGACACAAGCCCAATGACACCAAGCCACACTGTCTGCGATTTCCCAGCCGGCAGGCACGAGCTGCAGACAGACGGACAAGTTTCCACTGTCGTTTTGAAACTAAAAAGTCGGCTTGTCTCCGCTTCTCTCTGCAGACCTTGCGAAGTCTCTACACCACTTCATGCATGAGATTTAATTAATTAAGCTAGATTTTTGAAATTAGGGCAACGGGAAAGCGATTCTTCCTTTCACTGACAAGGCAGGCGAGAATGGTTTCACACTAGGGTTGCCAACCTCCTCACTCCCAAATACGGGACAAAGGGTGGCGTCACCGCCCCGCGCCCCACGTGACCTCACCCAGCCAGTGACCACGTGCTCCCGCTCCACCAATGGAGGCCTCTCTGGAGAACATGGACACAAAATACTGGAGTATCTCAGCGGGTCAAGCAGCATCTCTGGAGAACATGGACACAAAATACTGGAGTAACTCAGCGGGTCAGGCAGCATCTCGGGAGAAAAAGGGTAGGTGACATTTTAGGTCGAGACCCTTCTTCAGACCTGGTGAGAACATAACGTGTGGCGATGGTCTCCATGCTTCATTGACCATGGAGGACATGCAGGTTAAACTTCTCAGGTCAGACAATTACCAGGTGAGACAACTTCTCAGGTGAGCCAATTATCAGGTGAGACAACTTCTCAGGTGAGACAATTACCAGGTGAGACAACTTCTCAGGTGAGACTATTATCAGGTGAGACAACTTCTCAGGTGAGACAATTATCAGGTGAGACAACTTCTCAGGTGAGACAATTATCAGGTGAGACAACTTCTCAGGTGAGACTATTATCAGGTGAGATAACTTCTCAGGTGAGACTATTATCAGGTGAGACAACTTCTCAGGTGAGACTATTACCAGGTGAGACAACTTCTCAGGTGAGACTATTATCAGGTGAGACAACTTCTCAGTTGAGACAATTACCAGGTGAGACAACTTCTCAGGTGAGACTATTATCATGTGAGACAACTTCTCAGGTGAGACAATTATCAGGTGAGACAACTTCTCCAGTGAGACAATTACCAGGTGAGACAAGTTCTCAGGTGAGACAATTATCAGGTGAGACAGCTTCTCAGGTGAGACAATTACCAGGTGAGACAACTTCTCAGGTGAGACAATTACCAGGTGAGACAGCTTCTCAGTTGAGACAATTACCAGGTGAGACAACTTCTCAGGTGAGCCTATTATCAGGTGAGACAACTTCTCAGGTGAGACAATTATCAGGTGAGACAACTTCTCAGGTGAGACATTACCAGGTGAGACAACTTCTCAGGTGAGACTATTATCAGGTGAGACAACTTCTCAGGTGAGACTATTATCAGGTGAGACAACTTCTCCAGTGAGACAATTACCAGGTGAGACAAGTTCTCAGGTGACACAATTACCAGGTGAGACAACTTCTCAGGTGAGACTATTATCAGGTGAGACAACTTCTCAGGTGAGACTATTACCAGGTGAGACAACTTCTCAGGTGAGACTATTACCAGGTGAGACAAGTTCTCAGGTGAGACAATTACCAGGTGAGACAACTTCTCAGGTGAGACTATTATCAGGTGAGACAACTTCTCAGGTGAGACTATTACCATGTGAAACAACTTCTCAGGTGAGACAACTTCTCAGGTGAGACTATTATCAGGTGAGACAACTTCTCAGTTGAGACAATTACCAGGTGAGGCAACTTCTCAGGTGAGACTATTATCAGGTGAGACAACTTCTCAGGTGAGACAATTATCAGGTGAGACAACTTCTCCAGTGAGACAATTACCAGGTGAGACAAGTTCTCAGGTGAGACAATTATCAGATGAGACAACTTCTCAGGTGAGACAATTACCAGGTGAGACAACTTCTCAGGTGAAACTATTACCAGGTGAGACAGCTTCTCAGGTGAGACAATTACCAGGTGAGACAACTTCTCAGGTGAGCCTATTATCAGGTGAGACAACTTCTCAGGTGAGACAATTATCAGGTGAGACAACTTCTCAGGTGAGACATTACCAGGTGAGACAATTTCTCAGGTGAGACTATTATCAGGTGAGATAACTTCTCAGGTGAGACTATTATCAGGTGAGACAACTTCTCAGGTGAGCCTATTATCAGGTGAGACAACTTCTCAGGTGAGACTATTACCAGGTGAGACAACTTCTCAGGTGAGACAATTACCAGGTGAGACAACTTCTCAGGTGAGACAATTACCAGGTGAGACAGCTTCTCAGGTGAGACAATTACCAGGTGAGACAACTTCTCAGGTGAGACAATTACCAGGTGAGACAACTTCTCAGGTGAGACAATTACCAGGTGAGACAACTTCTCAGGTGAGACTATTATCAGGTGAGACAACTTCTCAGGTGAGACTATTATCAGGTGAGACAACTACTCAGGTGAGACAATTACCAGGAGGAGAGCAAAGTTGGCCCCAGAGCTCGCTGGATGGCAACAATTGACCCGTAAACGGTCCCGGGAGGGATGGGCCGGGTGTCTGTTCCTGCTGAGTTGAAAGTGGAAGCTCAGTGGGTCAGGCAGCACCTCTGGACAAAATGAATGGGTGACGTTTCGGGTCGAAACCCTTCGTCAGACTGAAAGTAGAGGGGGAGGGGAACTGGAGGTAGGAAAAGGACAGAACAAATCAGGGCCGGCAACAGAGGGCCAAGGAAAGGTGGAGGCCAACATTTTGTGTCTGTCTGCGGTGTTGAATTGGATTGAATTGAATTGAATTGAAGCATTTATTGTCATTCAAAATAAATTTGAATGAAATGTCGTTGCCATACAGTCATGACAGTTAAGGGCACAAAACACACAATTACATAAATTTAACACAAACATTCATCACAGTGAGTCTCCCCCTGGCACCTCCTCACTGTGAAGGAAGGCAAAAAGAGTCTTATCTCCTCCTTTCTTCTTCTCCCGGGATCAGGCAGTCAAACTGCTGGGTCGAGGCGATCGAGGCTCCTGATTTTTTAAGCCCCCGCCGGGCGTTGGAAGGTCCCGCGCCGAGCCGCGCAGGGTGACGAAGATCCCGTGAACGGGCCAATCTGAGCCTTGCGATTCAGGGAGGTCGAAGCTGCTACGGCTGGAGCTCCCGAAGGCCGGTTGCCAGCCAGGGAATCAGAATCAGAATCAGAATCAGAATCAGAATCAGAATCAGAATCAGAATCAGAATCAGAATCAGAATCAGAATCAGCACCAGAATCAGAATCAGACTCAGAATCAGAATCAGAATCAGCATCAGAATCACATTCACAATCAGAATCAGAATCAGAACCAGAATCAGAATCAGAATCAGAATCAGCATCAGAATCAGAATCAGAATCAGAATCAGAATCAGAATCAGAATCAGAATCAGAATCAGAATCAGGATCAGAATCAGAATCATGATTAAGAATCAGCATCAGAATCAGAATCGCCTTTATTGCCATCCAAAAAAACAAGTCTTTCGGACGAAATTCCGTTACCCACAGTCCAATAATAAGAGCAATAAAAATAAACAATTTCACACACAATCACAAACCAACACGAAACATTAAAAAAAAGAAACATCCATCACAGTGAGTCTCCTCCAGTCACCTCCTCACTGTGATGGAAGGCCAGAATGTCTTTTCTCTTCCCCTGCCGTCATCTCTTGCGGTTGTTGAAGTTGCCACGTCGGAGCGGTCGGGGCTCCCGACATTGAAGCCCCCGCCGGGCAGAGAAAATCCCACGGCCTATTCCAGGCCGCGCCGGACGGTGAAAGGTTCGCGGCGGGCCGACCCAAGCCCCGCGATTCGGGCCTGCGAGCTTCCAATATCCACGCTTAGTTTGGAGATACAGCGCGGAAACAGGCCCTTCGGCCCACCAGGTCCGCGCCGACCAGCGATCCCCGCACACTAACACTATCCTACACCCATCAGGGACAATTTTTACATTTATACCAAGCCAATTAACCCACAAACCTGCACGTCTTTGGAGTGTGGGAGGAAACCGAAGCACCCGGAGAAAACCCACACAGGTCACGGGGAGAACGTACAAAATCCATACAGACGGCACCCATAGTCGGGATCGAACCCGGGTCTCCGGCGCTGCATTCGCTGTAAGGCAGCAACTCTACCGCTGCGCCGCCGTGCCGCCCATTCTCAGATTTAGTTACGGCATAGAAGGAGGCCCTTTGGCCCATCGAGTTTATGCCTGTCCTGTGAACAGCCCCATCAATCCCATCCCTGCGGTCAGTTTCTTTGTAAGCCCATTCTTTGCACAAATGCCCATTAAACCAACCCTGTCTGAAAACCTCCTCCTTTGACAGTGTTTCTCACCAACCCTCTCTTTTGTTTTTAATGTGTACGTATGTGGGCGTGTATGTGTGTATATAAATATATGTGTGTACATACAGCGTAGGGGAATCGAGGACCAGAGGACACGGGTTCAAGGTGAAGGGGAAACGATTTAATAGCGATCCGAGGGGTAACTTTTTCACACAGAGGGTGGTGGGTGTATGGAACGAGCAGAGGAGGTAGTTGAGGCTGGGACTATCCCATCGTTTAAGAAACAGTTGGACAGGTGCACGGATAGGACAGGTTTGGAGGGGTATGGACCAAGCGCAGGCAAGTGGGACTAGTGTAGTCATAGAGCCATAGAGTCATAGAGTCCTACAGCACAGAAAGAGGCCCTTCGGCCCATCGTGTCCGTGCCGCCCGTTACCAAACACAGTCTAATTTTAATCCCATTTTCCCGCATTTGAACCGTAGCCCTGAATGTTGTAGCATTTCAAGTGCCCATCCAAATGCCTCTTAAACGTTGTGAGTGTTCCCGCCTCCACCACCACCCCAGGCAGTGAGTTCCAGACTCCAACCACCCTCTGGGTGAAAAAATTCTTTCTCACATCCCCCAGTGTGGGCGAGTTGGGCCGAAGGGCCTGTTTCCACACTGTATCACTCTATGACTCTATGACTCTCTATATGTGTGTGTGTGTATGGGTGGGTATGTATATATATACACACACTGAACTATTTTCCTCCTTTACGATATTGTTTACTATGTTTACATATTGTATTGTGCTGTTGCAAGTACGAATGTCGTTGTTCTATCTGGGACACACGACAATAAACCACTCCTGACTCTGGTGCACCATTGCAGTAGATGCTCACATTTAGTTTCTGCCTGAAATTTCTCCACAAAGCGAGAAAGAATAACGTGCGTTGTGCAAAGGCCAGTCATTCCAGGTGAGGCAGAGATTCACCTGCACCTCCTCCAACCTCATCTACTGTATCCGCCGTTCCAGGTGTGGACTCCTGTACATCGGCGAGACCACGCGCAGGCTCGGCGATCGTTTCGCTGAACACCTCCGCTCAGTGCGCCTAAATCTACCTGATCTCCCGGTTGCTCCACACTTTGACTCCCCCTCCCACTCCCACACTGACCTTTCTACCCTGGGCCTCCTCCATTGTCAGAGTGAGGCCCAGCACAAATTGGAGGAACAGCACCTCATATTTCGCTTGGGTAACTTACACCCCAGCGGTATGAACATTGACTTCTCTAACTTCAAGTAGCCCTTGCTTTCCCTCTCTCTCTCCATCCCCTCCCCCTTCCCAGTTCTCCCACCAGTCTGACTGCCCTCGTTTATATTTTATCTCTGGTTGCTTTGTAGTTACCCTCTTCCATCAAACAATGATCTGTTCTACATTGTCCTTGATCTCCATTCCCTTCGTCTCGTTTTCACACCTTACACTTCCTTATCTCTGTATCTGCCCCTACCCTGACTCTCAGTCTGAAGAAGGGTCTCGACCCGAAACGTCACCCATTCCTTCTCTCCAGGGATGCTGCCTGTATCATTGTTTAAGGGCGGCACGGTAGCGCAGCGGTAGAGTTGCTGCCTTACAGCGAATGCAGCGCCGGAGACCCGGGTTCCATCCTGTCTACGGGTGCTGTCGGTGCGGAGTTTGTACGTTCTCCCCGTGACCCGCGTGGGTTTTCTCCGAGATCTTCGGTTTCCTCCCACACTCCAAAGACGTGCAGGTTTGTAGGTTAATTGACTGGGTAAATGTACAAATTGTCCCTAGTGGGTGTAGGATAGTGTTAGTGTGCGGGGATCGCTGGTCGGCGCGGACCCGGTGGGCCGAAGGGCCTGTTTCTGCGCTCTATCTCTAAACTAAACTAAACTAAACTAAACTACCGCTGAGTTATTCCAACATTTTGCGTCTATCTTCGGTTTATGCGTGTCTATCTGTGGTTTCAGTATTATTGTGTCTCCAGTCAAGTTAACAAGAGAATTTACAGCAGCATCGTTTAATGAAGTGCAATGTCTCTGAGTATAAATAACCGGCTAAATTAGAAGCTGTCCTTCAAATCAATCTATTTATATGTGCTGGGCTTTTATAAAATCCCCGGACACCTGGTGCCTCGACAACTGTGTTGTTTCTGCCTTCAGCAACGTTAATTATTGTGATTATAAACGTTAATTATAGATCGTCAGAGCTGGGTGTTGAGATGCTGGGCTCAGCACCACCATCGCCGCCTTGCCTCGTGTCGCATCTACCGGCTGGTGGCCCAGGCAGATACGGCACGCGAGGACAGGCAGTGTCCATGGCCAGCTCCTCTCCTCCCCCCCCCCCAACCCATCCTTCATCCCCCAACCCCAACTCCACCCCCCCAACCCCAACTCCACCCCCGACCCCAACTCCATCTCCCAACCCCAACTCCATCCCCGAACCCCATCCCTGAACCCCAACTCCATCCCCCAACCACAACTCCATCCCCCAACCCCAACTCCATCCCTGAACCCCAACCCCGAACCCCAACTCCATCCCTGAACCCCATCCCTGAACCCCAACTCCATCCCCAACCCCAACTCCACCCCCGACCCCAACTCCACCCCCGACCCCAACTCCATCCCCCAACCCCAATTCCATCCCTGAACCCCAACCCCGAACCCCAACTCCATCCCTGAACCCCATCCCTGAACCCCAACTCCATCCACGAACCCCATCCCCGAACCCCAACTCCATCCCCAAACCCTAACCCCATCCCCCAATCCCAACTCCATCCCCAACCTCAACTTCATCACCGAACCCCAACTCCACCCCCAAACCTGAACCCCAACTCCACCCCCGAACCCCAACCATGAACCCCAACTCCATCCCTAAACACCAACCCTGAACCCCAACTCCATCCCTAAACACCAACCCTGAACCCCAACTCCATCCCTAAACACCAACCCTGAACCCCAACCCCGAACCCCACTCCATCCCTGAACCCCAACTCCACCCCTGAACCTCCACCCCTGAACCCCAACCCCATCCCTGAACACCAACCCTGAACCCCCAACGCTATCCACGAACCCCAACTCCACCCCCGAACCCCAACCATGAACCCCAACTCCACCCCCGAACCCCAACCCTGAACCCCAACTCCGTCCCTAAACTCCACCCATGAACCTCAACTCCATCCCTAAACCCCAAACCTGAACCCCAACTCCAACCCAAAGGCCAATGTTTGCCCGGGGTATTGGGGGGCAGGGGAAACACCTCGTTCGAAATCTCCCTCTACGGGCTGCAACATCGCCATGGCAACGGGCCTTCATGGTCAGGCCAAGAACATCCTGGAGAGGATGTTTCCACTAGTGGGAGAGTCTAGGACCAGAGGCCACAGCCTCAGAATTAAAGGATGTTCCTTTAGGAAGGAGATGAGGAGGAGTTTCTTTAGTCAGAGGGTGGTGAATCTGTGGAACTCATTGCCACAGAAGGCAGTGGAGACAAAGTCAGTAGTTATTTGTAAGGCAGAGATCGACAGATTCTTCATTAATGCGGGTGTCAGGGGTTATGGAGGGGAGGCAGAAGAATGGGGTTAGGAGGGAGAGAGGGATTTATTGCCACTGATCTTCCCCTCTCAACCCCATTCTCCTGCCTTCTCCCCATAACCCCGTAACCCCTGACATCTGTACTGGTCAAAGAATCTGTCCATCTCTGCCTTAAATATATCCACTGACTTGGCCCTCCACAGCCGTCTGTGGCAAAGAATTCCACAGATTCACCACCCTCTGACTAAAGAAACTCCTCCTCATCTCCTTCCTAAAGGAACGTCCTTTGATTCTGAAGCATACAGGTTTGTCAAGCCAAGTCAATTTTATTTGTATAGCACATTTAAAAACAACCCACGTTGACCAAAGTGCTGTACGTCAGTTCAGGTACTAAGAACGAACATACAATGGCACACAAACGTAACAGGTTGTAGGTTAATTGGCTTCGTTAAAATTGTAAGTTGGCCCTGGTGTTTGTGATAGTGCTAGCGTGCGGGGTGATCGCTGGTCGGCTCGGACTCGGTGGGCCGAAGGGCCTGTTTCCGCGCCGTATCTGTAAAGTAAATTCGCCTGGAGAAAACCCACGCAGTCACAGGGAGGGCGTGCAAACTCCACGAGGGCAGGACCATTGAACCCAGGTCTCTGGCGCTGTGAGTCAGCAGCTCTACCCGCTGCACCACCTGTAGGTCTATCACTGAGGGGAGGTGTAGAAGCAGAGAGCCTGATTCTGTGACTCCTGGCCCAGACGCTGACTGTGCTTTAAGGCCCACGCCACCATGTTAGGGAACGGCTACTTCCCTACAACCATCAGGTTGTTGACCCGACCCACACAACCCAATCCCACCTCAGCAATCTTGAATAAGATGGTAACTGTAAAACCCATAGTCGTTATGCTAGTCTCACTGTCGTCCTACTGAATTTCACTGTTTGTGTCCACTCGTTATCACCTTTCCCACCGCCAACAATGGACCAGTGTGGGCTCCACCTTTCCTTGATCATCGGTGTTGGCTTTGATTTATTCTTTTCGTACCTTTCAATAGACAACAGGTGCAGGAGAAGGCCATTCAACCCCTTCGAGCCAGCACTGCCATTCAATGTGATCATAGACAATAGACAATAGACAATAGGTGCAGGAGGAGGCCATTCGGCCCTTCGAGCCAGCGCCGCCATTCAATGTGATCATGGCTGATCATTCTCAATCAGTACCCCGTTCCTGCCTTCTCCCCATACCCCCTGACTCCGCTATCCTTCAGAGCTCTATCTAGCTCTCTCTTGAATGCATTCAGAGAATTGGCCTCCACAGCCTTCTGAGGCAGAGAATTCCACAGATTTACAACACTCTGAGTGAAAATGTTTTTCCTCATCTCCGTTCTAAATGGCCTACCCCTTATTCTTAAACTGTGGCCCCTGGTTCTGGACTCCCCCAACATTGGGAACATGTTTCCTGCCTCTAGTGTGTCCAATCCCTTAATAATCTTATACGTTTCGATAAGATCTCCTCTCCTCCTTCTAAATTCCAGTGTATACAAGCCTAGTCGCTCCAGTCTTTCAACATACGACAGTCCCGCCATTCCATCCATTTCTTCTTTGTACCTTTTAGTTCCCCACTCCCCTGACTCTCAGTCTGAAGAAGGGTCTCGACCCAAAACGTCACCCATCTCTTTTCTCCAGAGATGCTGCCTGACCAGCTGAGTTACTCCAGCATTTTGTGTCTACCTTCGATTTAAACCAGCATCTGCGGTTCTTTCCTGAACTAGAGTCAAATCGTACTGACAATAAAAACCACGATTCTATTTGCTTTCCTAGTGACTCACAGATTGGTATTAGTTCCCATGGCACACGTTTCCAAAAATATACAGTGTATATAAAAATTGTCAAATATAGAACATGTACTTTCTCTCAAGAGTCTAGAGAGTTTTATTGTCATCTGTCCCGAAAGGGAACATTGAAATTCTGACTTGTGGCAGCACAACAGGTTTGTAAGCACAGTCCTCAATCGATGAAATAATAATCAAACATAACAAAAAGTTCAAAATAGGAAAATGATATTGTGCCAAAAAAACAAAACAATCCCTCGTGCAATCAAAGGGCGCAGCGGTAGAGTTGCGGACTCACAGCGCCAGTTCCATCCCGACTACAGGTGCTGTCTGTACGGAGTTTGTACGTTCTCCCCGTGACCTGCGTGGGTTTTCTCCGAGATCTCCGGTTTCCTCCCACGCTCCAAAGACGTGCAGGTTTGTAGGTTAACTGGCTTGGTGTCAGCATAAATCGTCCCTAGTGCGTGTACGGTAGTGTTAATGTGCGGGGATCGCTGGTCGGCGCGGACTTCAGTCGGTGGGCTGAAGGGCCTGTTTTCGCGCTGTATCTCTAAACTAACCTAAATTAAACAGTTCGCAGTTTGGAGTCTGGTTGGAGTTTGTAGCGTTCAAGAGCATGATAGCTGTCGGGAAGAAGGTGTTCCTGAACCTGGACGTTCCAGTTTTCAGGCTCCTGTACCTTCTTCCCGATGGCAGGGGTGGAATGAGAGTGCGGCCAGGGTGGTCTGGGTCTCTGATGATGCTGGCTGCCTTTTTGAGGCAGCGACTCCTGTAGATCCCTTCGATGGTTGGGGGGTCAGTATCCGTGATGGACCTTCGATGGTGTACCACGTGTACATGGAGTGTGTGAGTCTGTGTACCACGTGTACATGGAGTGTGTGAGTCTGTGTTCCACGTGTACATGGAGTGTGTGAGTCTCTGGATCACTGGTCGGGATCCATCTCTGGATTACTGATGGACCATCGGGTCCATCAGCGTCTCTGAGGCCGGACGCTGATGGACCCTCAGAGATCGCAACTCTTCCGCCGTGCCACCAACCCCACTAACCCCCCTGCCTTCATTCACACATCTGGCCTGCCAACCCGGGAACCAGCCTCATGCAGGGGTTAACATAGAGCCGTAGAGTGATACAGTGTGGAAACAGGCCCTTCATAGAGTGATACAGTGTGGAAACAGGCCCTTCAAAGAGTCATAGAGTGATACAGTGTGGAAACAGGCCCTTCATAGAGTCATACAGTGTGGAAACAGGCCCTTCATAGAGTGATACAGTGTGGAAACAGGCCCAAGGACTGATCCAATGTTCAATAGATTCAGGATCAGTTCCTGTGGATTGGAGGATAGGAATGTTATCCCACTTTTCAATCCGGGTTCCATCCCAACCACGGGTGCTGTCTGTACGGAGTTTGTACGTTCTCCCCGTGACCTGCGTGGGTTTTCTCCGGGTGCTCCGGTTTCCTCCCACACTCCAAAGACATGCAGGTTTGTGGGTTAATTGGCTCGGTATAAATGGTAAAATGTGTGGGATAGTGTTAGTGTGCGGGGATCGCTGGTCGGTGCGGACTCGATGGGCCGAAGAGCCTGTTTCTGTGGTGTACCTCTAAAGACTAATGGAAGGAAAAAAGACGGAGGTTACAGAAGCCCTGGAACAGACGGCCCCGTCTTGAGAACAGATGTGGCAGAGACAGAGACACTGGGGGAAGGTAATTAAATGTTGGATCAGCACGTGAAACACACATCCTTCAAATTAGTAAATGACCCAGTCACTGAAACAATAGGGAAACATTCACCCGGTATGAATGAAGGCATGTGAAGTGTCTTGACATGTTACATACACACACACAAACATGCACACGCACACACACACACAAATATATACACACACACGCACACGCCCACACACAAATATATACACACACGCACACGCCCACATACACAAATATACACACACACACACACGCTCGCACACACACATGCTCGCACACACGCACACACGCACACACGCACACACACGCTCGCACACACACACACACACACACACGCTCGCACACTCACACACACAAATATACACACGCGCACACACAGGCACGCACACACACACATTCACGCGCACACACACACACGCACACAAACACACACACACACAAACACGCGCACACACACACACACACACACACATACACACAC
>NC_135992.1:2131978-2137978 GCF_053455715.1 Rhinoraja longicauda
TGCACATCTTTGGAGTGTGGGTGTAATCTGGAGCACCCGGAGAAAACCCACGCGGTCACAGTGAGAACGTACAAACTCCGTACAGACAGCACCCGTAGTCAGGATGGAACCCGGTTCTCTGGCGCTGTGAGGTGGCAACTCTACTGCTGTGCTGTTGGAGATGCTACAACTGATTATAGAAACATAGAAGCATAGAAACATAGGTGCAGGAGGAGGCCCTTCGGCCCTTCGAGCCAGCACCGCCATTCAGTGTGATCATGGCTGATCATCCACAATCAGTAACCCGTGCCTGCCTTCTCCCCATATCCCTTGATCCCACTAGCCCCTAGAGCTCTATCTAACTCTCTCTTAAATCCATCCAGTGAATCGGCCTCCACTGCCCTCTGTGGCAGAGAATTCCACAAATTCACAACTCTCTGGGTGAAAAAGTTAATTCTCACCTCAGTTTTAAATGGCCTCCCCTTTATTCTTAGACTGTGTGGCCCCTGGTTCCTGGACTCCCCCAACATTGGGAGCATTTTTCCTGCATCTCTCTCCAGAGTTAACCAGAGGGTTGATGCCATTGCCGATTACCCCGATCAGGAGACAGATTAACATCAAGCCCGTCCGTGTTCAGGCTGAATCATGCCGCAGCAGGGGGCCGTGTAAATCCTCAGTGATCATGAGTGAAGCAGACAGACCTGTGATTCAGGTTTAGTTTTATTATTATCACGTGTAACGGAGGTACAAGGAAAAGCCTTGTTTTGCAATGCTATTGAATCTCCACCGCTTTTCTGACAACTGGTAGCCTGGCACCTCCTTTAAACCGCCCTTAATCCCCCCCCCCCCCCGTAAATGTGGCGTCTAGGCCAGGTGAGGCATAGACTGTCATATGTTGAAAGACTGGAGCGACTGGGCTTGTATACACTGGAATTTAGAAGGATGAGAGGGGATCTTATCGAAACGTATAAGATTATTAATGGGTTGTACACGTTAGAGGCAGGAAACATGTTCCCAATGTTGGGGGAGTCCAGAACCAGGGGCCACGGTTTAAGAATAAGGGGTAGGCCATTTAGAACGGAGATGAGGAAAAACTTTTTCAGTCAGAGAGTTGTGAATCTGTGGAATTCTCCGCCCAGGGGATAAGTCTGTGTGTGTTTGTTTCTTTGCCAGACAACAGTCGCTTGGCTTTTTGATTTTGTTTTCACGTTTAATTTCCCGTTTTGGTGTACCTTGTGTGTTGTGACTGTCGGCCTTGCGATGTTTCAATGAGGTCCCCCCTTATCCTTCTAAACTCCAGCGAGTACAGGCCCAGTGCCTCCATGTTAGACACATTTCCCCACCCCCCCTCCTCCCCCTCCCCATCCCTCCCCCCACCACCCTCCCCCTCCCCTCCCCTTCCCCTTCCCCCTCCCCACTCATCTCCTCATCCCCTTCCCCCTTCCCCCTCTCCCCCTCTCCCTCCCGTTCCCCCCCCTACCCCTCCCCCTACCCCTCTCCCTCCCCTCCCCCTCTCCCCCTACCACCTCCCCCCTCCCCCTCCCTCTTCCCCATCCCTCTTCCCCCCTCCCCCTCCCTCTCCCCCCCCTCCCCCGCTGTCGGGAGCCGAGACCCTGGGCGTCCGGACCCTGGAAGTGAGACAAGAACGTCAGGAACATCAGGGACCCAACATCTGTCGCTGAGCTCCCTCCACATCTGTCCACAGCTGCTGACAGCTGTCCGAGCCCGGCTCAGTTTTATTCATCACTAAATCCGGCCCATCTTTGCTGCTCCTTCACCTTGTTGTGGACTGAGTGACGTAGGTTCACGTTCACAAGCAGATTTAGGCCATTCGGCCCGTCATGTCTATTCCGCCATTCAATCGTTTTCTGATCTATCTCTCCCTCCTAACCCCATTCTAACTCTCTTGATTCCCAGACAGAGTTAGATTTAGCTCTTAGGGCTAATGGAATCAAGGGATATGGGGAGAAGGCAGGCACGGGTTACTGATTGTGGATGATCAGCCATGATCATATTGAATGGCGGTGCTGGCTCGAAACTCCAGCGAGTACAGGCCCAGTGCCATCAAAAGCCTCAGCCACCTCTTCTGACTGCTGCTTCCATGTGGAATATTGCGTACAGATGTGGAGGCTTTGGTAAAGGTGCAGGAGAGGTTGACCACAATGCAGGCAGACACAAAATGCTGGAGTAACTCAGCGGGTCAGGCGGCATCTCGGGAGAGAAGGAATGGGTGACGTTTCGGGTCGAGACCCTTCTTCAGACTGATGTCAGGGGAGGGGGCGGGACAAAGATAGGATATAATCGGAACTAGGAAGACTAGTGGGAGAACTGGGAAGGGGGAGGGGATGGAGAGAGAGGGAAGGCAGGGACTATCTGAAGTTAGAGGAGTCAATGTTCATGCCGCTGGGGTGCAAACTACCCAAACGAAATATGAGGTGCTGTTCCTCCAATTTGCACTGGGCCTCACTCTGACAATGGAGGCGGCCCAGGACAGAAAAGGTCACACTGGGAGTGGGAGGGGGAGTTGAAGTGCTGAGCCACCAGGAGATCAGATAGGTTAAGATGCAGTGGCAGATGCAGTATAATATAGATAAATGTGAGGTTATCCACTTTGGCGGCAGAAACAAGGAGGCAGATTATTATCTCAATGGTGTCAGGTTAGGTAAGGGGGAGGTGCAGCGAGACCTGGGTGTCCTTGCACACCAGTCACTGAAAGTTGGCGTGCAGGTACAGCAGGCAGTGAAGAAAACTAATGGCATGTTGGCCTTCACAATGAGAGGATTTCAGTATAGGAGTAAAGAGGTTCTTCTGCAGTTGTATTGGGCCCTGGTAAGACCACATCTGGAGTATTGCGTACAGTTTTGGTCTCCTAATTTGAGGAAGGACATCCTTGTAATTGAGGCAGTGCAACGTAGGTTCACGAGATTGATCCCTGGGATGGCGGGACTGTCATATGAGGAAAGATTGAAAAGACTAGGCTTGTATTCACTGGAGTTTAGAAGGATGAGAGGGGTTCTTATAGAAAAATATAAAATTATAAAAGGACTGGACAAGCTAGATGCAAGAAAAATGTTCCCAATGTTGGGGGAGTCCAGAACCAGGGGCCACAGTCTTAGAATAAAGGGGAGGCCATTTAAAACTGAGGTGAGAAGGAAAATTTTCACCCAGAGAGTTGTGAATTTGTGGAATTCTCTGCCACAGAGGGCAGTGGAGGCCAAATCACGGGATGGATTTAAGAGAGAGTTAGATAGAGCTCGATTTATTCACAAAAAGCTGGAGTAACTCAGCAGGTCAGGCAGCATCTCGGGAGAGAAGGAATGGGTGACATTTCGGGTTGAGATCCTCTGAATGCAATTAGATAGATAGATAGTTAGATAGATAGATAGATAGATAGAGCTCTAGGGGCTAGCAGAATCAAGGGGTATGGGGTGAAGGCAGGCATGGTTTACTGATTGTGGATGATCAGCCATGATCTCAATGAATGGCGGTGCTGGCTCGAAGGGCCGAATGGCCTCCTCCTGCACCTATTTTCTATGTATCTATGTAAGGCGGACTGAGCGGAGGTGTTGAGCGCAACGATGGCCGAGCCTGTGTTTGGTCTCGCCGATGTAGAGAAGTTGACATCTGGATCAGCGGACTCAGTCCAGCCTGGATTAGAGGGCATCGGCTTTCAAGAGAGGGTTGCTGTCAGGGTTGGGAGTTCGGCACGTCTCCAGTGACTGTCAAAAACCTCCACAGATGCACCACAGAGAGCAGACTGTCGGCCTGCATCACAGCTTGGTTTGGGAACAGCTCTGCCAGGGACGGCAAGAAACTTGCAGAGAGCAGTGGATGTAGCCCAGACCGTCACACCGACCAGCCCAACCTCCCCACCATTGACTCCATCTACACTTATCATATCATATCATATATATACAGCTGGAAACAGGCCTTTTCGGCCCATCAAGTCCGTGCCGCCCAGCGATCCCCGCACATTAACACTATCCTACACCCACTCGGGACAATTTTTACAATTTGCCCAGCCAATTAACCTACATACCTGTACGTCTTTGGAGTGTGGGAGGAAACCGAAGATCTCGGAGAAAACCCACGCAGGTCACGGGGAGAACGTACAAACTCCTTACAGTGCAGCACCCGTAGTCAGGATCGAACCTGAGTCTCCGGCGCTGCATTCGCTGTAAAGCAGCAACTCTACCGCTGCGCTACCGTGCCGCCCTTCACGCTGCCTCGGGAAAGCAGCCAACATAATCAAAGACTTGTCCCTGTCCCACCCCGGTCATTCCTTCTTCTCCGCGCTCCTGTACGGCAGAAGGTACAGAAGCTTGAAAGCACGCACCACCAGGCTCAGGAACAGCTTCTACCCCTCTGTAATCAGGCTTCTGAACGGCCCTTCCATTAGCTAGGGTACTGTCCGATTCACCTCTACCCCATTGCGGACATTGGACTTTGTCTCTGGAACTGGTGCACTACAATGCTGAGAACTATATTCTGCTCTCTGTATCTTCCCCTTTGCTCCACCTACTGTACTTGAGTTTGGCTTGGTTGTATTTATGTATTGTGTATCTGAACTGTTTGGATAGCATGCAGAACAAAGCTTTTCACTGTACCTCAGCACACGTGACAATAATAAACCTAAAAGGTGTCAGGGGTTACGGGGAGAAAGCAGGAGAAACATAGAAACACAGAAAATAGGTGCAGGAGGAGGCCATTCGGCCCTTCGAGCCAGCACCTCCATTCAATATGATCATGGCTGATCATCCACAATCAGTACCCCGTGCCTGCCTTCTCCCCGTACCCCTTGATTCCGTTAGCCCCAAGAACTAAATCTAACTCTCTCTGGAAAACTAGAGAGTTAGAATGGGGTTAGGAGGGAGAGATAGATCAGAAAACGATAGAATGGTGGAGTAGACATGATGGGCCGAATGGCCTAATTCTGCTCCTATCACTTGTGAACGTGAACCTACGTCACGCAGTCCACAACAAGGAGAAGGGGAAGGAAAGATGGGCCGGTTTTAGTGATGAATAAATCTGAGCCGGGCTCGGACAGCTGTCACGAACTGTGGACAGATGTGGAGGGAGCTCAGCGACAGATGTTGGGTCTCTGATGTTCCTGATGTTCTTGTCTCCCTTCCAGGGTCCGGACGCCCAGGGTCTCGGCTCCTGACAGCGGGGGAGGGGGGAGGGGAGAGGAAAGAGGGGGGAGGGGGAGGGGTGGGGGGAGAAGGAAGGGGAGGGGAGTGGGGAGGGTGGGTGGTGGGGGGGAAGGGGGAGGGGAGAGGGGGGAGGTGGAGGGGGGACGGGGAAGGGAGTGGAGAGAGAGGGAGGAGGAGGGGAGGGGGAGGAGTGGGGGGCGAGGGAGGGGTGGAGGGAGAGGGATGGGGAGGGGAGGGGGTGGGTGGGGGGGGGGAAGAGGGAGGGGAAAGGGGGGAGGTGGAGGGGGACGGGGAAGGGAGTGGAGAGAGAGGGAGGAGGAGGGGAGGGGGAGGGGTGGGGGGCGAGGGAGGAGTGGAGGGAGAGGGAGGGGGAGGGGTGGAGGGAGAGTGAGGGGGAGGGGAGGGGGAGGGTGGGTGGGGGTATCATTGAGGCACTGGGCCTGTACTCACTGGTGTTTAGAAGGATGAAGGGGGACCTCATTGAAACATCGAATACTGAAAGGCCTGGATAGAGTAGATGTGGAGAGGAAGTTTCCACTAGTGGGAGAGTCTAGGACTAGAGGGCACAGCCTCAGAATTAAAGTTCGCTCTTTTAGGAAGGAGATGAGGAGGAATTTCTTTAGTCAGTGGGCGGTGAATCTGTGGAATTCTTTGCCGCAGAAGGCTGTGGAGGCCAAGTCAGTGGATGTTTTTAAGGCAGAGAGAAATAGATTATTGATTAGTGCGGGTGTCAGAGGTTAGGACTAGAGTGCATGGCTTTCCTGTCAGAGGGACAAAGTTTGAAGGAGAAGTGAGGGGCAAGGTTTTTACACAGAGGGGGGTGGGGGCTCGGAACGTGCTGCCAGGGGTGGTGGGTGAGGCAGATACG
>NC_135992.1:2138478-2143826 GCF_053455715.1 Rhinoraja longicauda
GTGGCAAGGGTGCGACTCGTCCTTGATTATACTGCTGGCCTTGCCGAGGCAGCGTGGTTTATAAATTGAGTCAATATAACGGAGGTTGGTTTGTGTGATGGTCTGGACAATTCGCAGCAATTTCTTGCGTTCTTGTATGGGGCTGTTCCTGAAACCAAGCTGTGATGCATCTTGATAAAATACTTTCTATGGTGCATCTGTAATAATAATAATAATAATATATTTATTTTATATAGCGCCTTAACACATGCACAAAGCGCTTTACAAATACAATTAACATAGAAACAAACAGACAAACAGACAAACTATCCTGACGGAAAAGCGGCGAATAATCAACGCCAGCGTCCTCTCACGTCAGGGTCCGGCAGTAGACATTAAAGAACACAAGACACACAGATACAATTTTTTACACAAAACAGCCATCACAGTGATTGCTCTAGGCATACCCTCACTGTGATGGAAGGCAAAGTCTTATCTCCTCCTCGTTCTTCTCCCGTGGCGCCACGAGGCAGTCGAGGCTCCCAACCCCTTGAAGCCCCCACCGGGCGATGGAAAGTCCCAGGGTCGAGCCGAGCAGGCCGATGAAAGTCCTGAGCCCCCACCGGGCGATGGAAAATGCCGCGGCCGAGCCACGGAGGGCGATGAGAGTCCTGAGCCCCCACCGGGCGATGTAAAGTGCTGCGGCCGAGCCACGCAGGGTGATGAAGGGCCTGCGGGCGGGTTGATCGTGCCTCGTGCTTCGGGGCGGTCGAAGCTGCTGCGGCTGGAGCTCCCAAAAGCCGGTCGCCAGCCAGGGACCTGCGAACTCCCGATGTTGCGGTCTGCAGGGCCCACGGCCGAAGCCTCCGAGATGGTAAGTCCAGGCCCTGCGACCGGAGTCTTCGAGGTCGATCCCAGCTGGAGGCCGCCGACTCCACGATGTTAGGCCGTTGCGCGAACGGAGATACGACACGGTAAAGGTCGCATCTCCGTTGAGGAGGAGATTTAAAAAAAGGTTTCCCCCAACCCCCCCACCACCCCCCTACATACACAGAATTAAAAATAAAACAAAACGTACATTTAACATCAACAATGACAAAAAAACACACAAAAAAACGGAGAGACTGCCGGTGAGCCGCAGCTGCAGAACACAGCCACGCCCCATATGTAGATGTTGGTGAGAGTTGTAGAGGGCACGCCGAACTGGCTAAGCCTGCTAAGGACATGGATGGGTGAAGTTTCGGTTCGGGACCTTTATTCAGACTGATTGTGGTGGGACGGGGAACAGCAGCACAAAGCGAGTTGAACGCTGAGCGGATGAATACCGTTTTCATTGTCAGGTGCGAGGTAAGGGTTGAGCAGGATGGAATTATAAAGACAGAGGAAGTAATATCGGTTGAAGATGTGGTGGAGGGGATGTATTGGTGCGAGTCCGGATGAAGCACGAGGAAGAGCGAGGGGAAAGTGGGAATTTGCACTTAGTTACCTAACATTGGATAATTCAAAGTTCATACCATTAGGAATTCTCTGCCTCAGAAGGCAGTGGAGGCCAATTCTCTGAATGCACTCAAGAGAGAGCTTGATAGAGCTCTTAAGGATAGCGGAGTCCGGGGGTATGGGGAGATGGCAGGAACGGGGTAGTGATTGAGAATGATCAGCCATGATCACTTTGAATGGCGGTGCTAGCTCGAAGGGCCGTATGGCCTCATCCTGATCCTATTGTCTATTGTCTATTGTTGCAAGGCACCAAGGGCGGAATATGAAGTGGCGTTCTTTCAGTTTGCATGTAGCTTCAGTACGGCAATAGTGGAAGCAAAGGACAGAAAGGTCAGTGTGGGAAGGCGAGTTACAACGGGAAGATCCGGGAGGCCTTGACGGAACGACGGTAAGTGTTCGGCGGAACGGTCGCCGAGTCTCCACTTGACCACGCCGATGCAAATGAGACCATATCTGGGACACCGCATGCAATAGAAGGGATTAGATGAGGTGCATGTGAACATCAGCCTCACCTGGAAGGGCTATTGAAGTGTGAGGGAACGGGTGGAGAGACATCCCATGGTGGCTGGCCGTTTCAACCGCACTTCGCAAGAAAGGCCTTGGAGAGGGAGGTGAGGGCGAGCAGGAGGAGTGTTGGGGAAAAGAGAGAGACAGATAGGGGGTACAGTGATGAAAGGAAGAGATAGCGGAGAAGACGAAAGAAGAGACGGAGGGAGAGTTAAGTAACAAAGGGAGAATGGCAACATGAAAAGAGAGCGAAGTTCAGATCGCGTGGATTGGCAAAAACGGAGCGATGGAAGGGTCAGATAGATAGAAAGAAACGGAGGGATAAATGCAATGGGAATGAGAAAGAGGGGGGGTTAGGAGAGAGAGGTTGACAGAGAGATGGCGGAGCCGAGAGGAAGAATAGAGATGGTAGGAGAGAGTGATAGTTCATAGAGAGCGACAGCAGTAAGGATGGAGGGAGAGAGAAAGGGGGGAGGGAGCTGTGCCGCATCATTCGCTGTTTTATCTATGTTTAGGAAAATTCTGCGGCGGCAAAGTTTCTGTTCTCGGACTGTCGTGAGTCTTTGAGTCGTTCCTCCTCAGAGGTGCTAAAGGCAGAGAATGTTATTGTCCCGGAGCAAAATCAGACCCAATGCAGGCAAGCCAGGAGTGAATGGTTACCAGCCTCGCGGGGAGTGTGGTGGTGAGGTTGCAGTCAGGTAAGCCGCGATCATATTGAGTGGTGAAGCAGAGTGGAACGACCATTTTATTGCGAGGTGGTCTGTTGAACTAATTCCTCAATCTGTGGACAAATGGCACCCCGTCCACCTACAAACTGGGCACCAGAAGCCCTGAGAGGGTCCCTGGAATTTGGGATTGCCTTAGTGAGTGAAGCGGATTGAATGAAATCAGACAAACAACATGAGGCGGAGAGTTGGACCTGATGGAGTTTGAAACAATATCCCCTTTGCTGGAACAATGCCGCTCCCAATTTCCATCCCTCAGGATCGCCACAATTACCAGTCTTTGGAGTTTCTCAATCAATTCCCTGAATAAATCACGACCTGTCTCAGCAGGGGTTTCACTTGGCTGATGTCATCTGTTTGCGAATCATTTCAAAATCTCTATTTTTAATTCTGTTGAAACTTCACTGTCCCGGTGGAGACGGAAAATGATATAAAGTCTCCGGGAATGTTCTGCCCTAGCATTTCATCCCGAGAGATTACCGGTAGCTCACGGGGACACGTCGCTGGGCAGAGAACATGCACAGTGAGAAGCTGAATGAATATTACGCCGTGGAGAAAATATTGTACGTGATCATTGCTGCCGTTGGAGTCCCTGGTAAGTGAGCAGAACAATTCAAGTTTTATAACTCCGTCTGTTAACCGGTGTTGACCTGATTCTGACGTGTTACATGATTCACAACTGATGATCGTTGTACAAGAATATGTGGAGTATGTCCATCCTCTCAGTGAAATATCTTTGAATTAACGCTGTGATTTTTCTTATTTTCAGACAGCCGAAACTAACCCTCTTTTTCTCCCACTGCCGGGACCCACTAGAATGTTGTTCTTGCCTTCAGTGGGACCTTGCCCAGAGTTGTCCCAGTGCTCGGGACAGGCAGCTCTCCGGGACGGTGTGACTGGAAGGGGTTTTCATTGTGAAGTTCCCTGTGTCTGAGTTATTGATCAGAGTGAACACCCGCTCCTGTGGACACGTCTCACTGTGGAGTCCGTCACAGTCGGATTCCACTGCCTGTTGGTCAATAATTGGATCTATCACCTGAACCAGTGGCCGCGGATATACCGGCGTGTGTTGTTACCGAACTGAACTCACTGTGGAATGAATCCATTAACGGAGCCACTCTGCTGCCGGATCCTAAGTTGTCCCTGCCTTTCCACTGGAACCCTCCTCGTCCCCATCAGATGCCGAGTTCCCAGAGCCCTGGTTAAACGCGGCCGGTCACGGTTAAATCTGTGAAACCGGCCCCATCAGAGACTGTGAGCTGGGTTAACTGTAGACAGGACCATTCCGCCTATTGTAGCGGGCGGCTGCTCGTTCCCTCACCGCCCTTTACCCCGCCCGACGCATTATCTCCTCTCCCCTGAAGCAGGCAGGTCGGGCACAGTCGGAGCCGGGTCTGACATTGTTAAACCTGCAGCCGCGCACCGACTCCAACACTCCTGATCTCCAGCTGAAAGTGGAGCCGGTGTTCAGCCCCGGAGACCGTGTTCAGTAATGCCCAGTGTCCGTCTCCTTTTCTTTCCGCAGTGAATTTAGTGGCGATTGTGATCCTGTCCCGGGGAAAGTGCGGCCTCTCCACCTGCACCACTCGCTACCTGGTGGCCATGGCAGCGGCCGATCTACTCACCCTGATCACCGAGGTCATTTTGTATCAGATCCGACCTCATTACTTTTATTGGAGTTTCCTGGCCATCACCCCTGTGTGTAGTGTTAACGATGTACTGCAGTTTGCAGCTACAGATTGTTCTGTCTGGTTCACCGTCACTTTCACCTTTGATCGCTTTGTCGCCATTTGTTGCCAGAAGCTGAAAATAAAATATTGCGCCGGGAAAACTGCGGCTGCGGTTCTCGCAACAGCCGGCGTCCTGCTCTGTCTGAAAAATGCTCCCCGCTACTTTACAAAGGAACCCGGGACATTCATCGACAATGTCCCGTGGGGATGTGACATGGTGGACAGTTATTACACCGACCCCAGGTGGGTGGCATTTGACTGGATCGATACGGTTTTAACTCCGCTCCTCCCTTTCGCTGTGATCCTGCTGCTCAACGCTCTGACAGTCCGGCACATTTTAGTGGCCAGTCGGGTCCGTCAGGGGCTGAGGGGTCAGAGCAAGGGGGAGAAGCGCAGTGACCCGGAGATGGAGAGCAGGAGGAGGTCTGTGGTTTTACTCTTCACCATCTCCGGCAGCTTCATCCTCCTGTGGCTGACGTATGTTGTAAACGTCGTCTATTATCAGATCACAGGGATTGGAAATGATCGAAATGATTCTGAATGGATCTTTGAGTACGTCGGGTTTGTGCTGAGGAATCTCAGCTGTTGCACCAACACATTTATTTACGCGGCGACCCAGTCCAAGTTCAGGGAGCAGGTGAAGAGCGCGGTGAAATATCCGCTCACCTCAGCGCTGCGGCTCATTAATAAACCCGCGCCCTGAGCGCATCCAAGAGGCGGCCGCAGTCTCTCCGCTCCGGGCTCCGGCTCCTCACATTCACCGCCGCATCTTCCAGCTGTCAGTCCCGGGCGGATGATCCCATCGCCGGCCCCGCCCCGGGACCTCCAGCCCCTCACATTCGCCCAATCGCCCCGTTGCTCAAAGATGCAGATTAAGCAGAAAAAGGAACATCATTGCCTGTCAATATAT
>NC_135992.1:2144326-2271826 GCF_053455715.1 Rhinoraja longicauda
TTTGTGTCTGCCTGCATTGTGGTCAACCTCTCCTGCACCTTTACCAAAGCCTCCACATCTGTACGCAATATTCCACATGGAAGCAGCAGTCAGAAGAGGTGGCTGAGGCTTTTGATGGCACTGGGCCTGTACTCGCTGGAGTTTCGAGCCAGCACCGCCATTCAATATGATCATGGCTGATCATCCACAATCAGTAACCCGTGCCTGCCTTCTCCCCATATCCCTTGATTCCATTAGCCCTAAGAGCTAAATCTAACTCTGTCTGGGAATCAAGAGAGTTAGAATGGGGTTAGGAGGGAGAGATAGATCAGAAAACGATTGAATGGCGGAATAGACATGACGGGCCGAATGGCCTAAATCTGCTTGTGAACGTGAACCTACGTCACTCAGTCCACAACAAGGTGAAGGAGCAGCAACGATGGGCCGGATTTAGTGATGAATAAAACTGAGCCGGGCTCGGACAGCTGTCAGCAGCTGTGGACAGATGTGGAGGGAGCTCAGCGACAGATGTTGGGTCCCTGATGTTCCTGACGTTCTTGTCTCACTTCCAGGGTCCGGACGCCCAGGGTCTCGGCTCCCGACAGCGGGGGAGGGGGGAGAGAGGGAGGGGGAGGGGGGAAGAGGGATGGGGAAGAGGGAGGGGGAGGGGGGAGGTGGTAGGGGGAGAGGGGGAGGGGAGGGGGAGGGGTAGGGGGAGGGGTAGGGGGGGGAACGGGAGGGAGAGGGAGAGAGGGGGAAGGGGGAGGGGGAGAGGAGATGAGTGGGGAGGGGGAGGGGGAAGGGGAGGGGAGGGGGAGGGTGGTGGGGGGAGGGATGGGGAGGGGGAGGAGGGGGGGTGGGGAAATGTGTCTAACATGGAGGCACTGGGCCTGTACTCGCTGGAGTTTAGAAGGATAAGGGGGGACCTCATTGAAACATCGCAAGGCCGACAGTCACAACACACAAGGTACACCAAAACGGGAAATTAAACGTGAAAACAAAATCAAAAAGCCAAGCGACTGTTGTCTGGCAAAGAAACAAACACACACAGACTTATCCCCTGGGCGGAGAATTCCACAGATTCACAACTCTCTGACTGAAAAAGTTTTTCCTCATCTCCGTTCTAAATGGCCTACCCCTTATTCTTAAACTGTGGCCCCTGGTTCTGGACTCCCCCAACATTGGGAACATGTTTCCTGCCTCTAACGTGTACAACCCATTAATAATCTTATACGTTTCGATAAGATCCCCTCTCATCCTTCTAAATTCCAGTGTATACAAGCCTAGTCGCTCCAGTCTTTCAACATACGACAGTCTATGCCTCACCTGGCCTAGACGCCACATTTACGGGGGGGGGGGGGGGGATTAAGGGCGGTTTAAAGGAGGTGCCAGGCTACCAGTTGTCAGAAAAGCGGTGGAGATTCAATAGCATTGCAAAACAAGGCTTTTCCTTGTACCTCCGTTACACGTGATAATAATAAAACTAAACCTGAATCACAGGTCTGTCTGCTTCACTCATGATCACTGAGGATTTACACGGCCCCCTGCCGCGGCTGAAACATGATTCAGCCTGAACACGGACGGGCTTGATGTTAATCTGTCTCCTGATCGGGGTAATCGGCAATGGCATCAACCCTCTGGTTAACTCTGGAGAGAGATGCAGGAAAAATGCTCCCAATGTTGGGGGAGTCCAGGAACCAGGGGCCACACAGTCTAAGAATAAAGGGGAGGCCATTTAAAACTGAGGTGAGAATTAACTTTTTCACCCAGAGAGTTGTGAATTTGTGGAATTCTCTGCCACAGAGGGCAGTGGAGGCCGATTCACTGGATGGATTTAAGAGAGAGTTAGATAGAGCTCTAGGGGCTAGTGGAATCAAGGGATATGGGGAGAAGGCAGGCACGGGTTACTGATTGTGGATGATCAGCCATGATCACACTGAATGGCGGTGCTGGCTCGAAGGGCCGAAGGGCCTCCTCCTGCACCTATGTTTCTATGCTTCTATGTTTCTATAATCAGTTGTAGCATCTCCAACAGCACAGCAGTAGAGTTGCCACCTCACAGCGCCAGAGAACCGGGTTCCATCCTGACTACGGGTGCTGTCTGTACGGAGTTTGTACGTTCTCACTGTGACCGCGTGGGTTTTCTCCGGGTGCTCCAGATTACACCCACACTCCAAAGATGTACAGGTTTATAGGCTAATCGGCTTGGTATAATTGTAAATTGTCCCCAGTGTGTGCAGGATAGTGGTTGTGTGCGGGGATCGCTGGTCGGCGCGGACCCGGTGGGCCGAAGGGCCTGTTTCCGTGCTGTATCTCTACACTGAACTAAAGTAAACAGTGCGGCCTCAGCTGCCTTAACGCATCGAACACTTGCTACGGCTCTGGTGCAGAGATGCCTGTGGATTCTGGACATCCCCCGACTCTCAGTCTGAGGAAGGGTCTCGACCCGAAACGTCACCCATTCCTTCCCTCCAGAGACGCTGCCCGACCCGTTGAGTTACTCCAGCATTTTGTGTCTCTCTTCGGTGTAAACCAGCACCTGCGGTTCCTTCCTGCACATTTTGCTCGCTCCGCTGTGAAATCTCCTCAGGGTTTGTCCACTTTGAAGAGGTCCAGTCACTGAAAGGAAGCATGCAGGTGCAGCAGGCAGTGAAGAAAGCCAATGGAATGTTGGCCTTCATAACAAGAGGAGTTGAGTATAGGAGCAAAGAGGTCCTTCTGCAGTTGTACAGGGCCCTAGTGAGACCGCACCTAGAGTACTGTGTGCAGTTTTGGTCTCCAGATTTGAGGAAGGATATTCTTGCTATTGAGGGCGTGCAGCGTAGGTTTACTAGGTTAATTCCCGGAATGGCGGGACTGTCAAATGTTGAAAGACTGGAGCGACTAGGCTTGTATACACTGGAATTTAGAAGGATGAGAGGGGATCTTATCGAAACGTATAAGATTATTAAGGGGTTGGACACGTTAGAGGCAGGAAACATGTTCCCAATGCTTTTTCAGTGAGAGAGTTGTAAATCTGTGGAATTCTCTGCCTCAGAAGGCAGTGGAGGCCAATTCTCTGAATGCATTCAAGAGAGAGCTAGATAGAGCTCTTAAGGATAGTGGAGTCAGGGGGTATGGGGAGAAGGCAGGAACGGGGTACTGATTGAGAATGATCAGCCATGATCACATTGAATGGCGGTGCTGGCTCGAAAGGCCGAATGGCCTCCTCCTGCACCTATTGTCTATTGTTCTCCTCCTCTCTCCAATGAGAGTTCTGCACCATCCTCCTCTCTCCCTGCTCCCCCTCTGTGGTTCCTCCTACTCTCCAGCTGTCTGCGTTTTCACTCCTGACTCCTCCTTATCTCTAGACTCCCTCTCCCCTGACTCTCGGTCTGAAGGTGGGTCTCTCCCGGGACAGCCACACCAACAGCTGGACTTTACCTTGCACTGAATGTCGTTCCCTTTACCCTGTACCTGCACACTGTGGACGGCTCGATTGTAATCGTGTACAGTCTTTCCGCTGACTGGTCAGAACACAACGAGAAAAACCTTTCAACTGGACCTCATGGCAATAAACCAAACTGAACTAAGCAAATCAAGATGGGTAGAAACATAGAAACATAGAAAATAGGTGCAGGAGTAGGCCATTCGGCCCTTCGAGCCAGCACCGCCATTCAATATGATCATGGCTGATCATCCAGCTCAGTATCCCGTACCTGCCTTCTCTCCATACCCCCTGATCCCTTTAGCCACAAGGGCCACATCTACCTCCCTCTTAAATATAGCCAATGAACTGGCCTCAACTACCTTCTGTGGCAAAGAATTTCACAGATTCACCACTCTCTGTGTGAAGAAATGTTTTCTCATCTCGGTCCTAAAAGACTTCCCCCTTATCCTTAAACTGTGACCCCTGGTTCTGGACTTCCCCAACATCGGGAACAATCTTCCCGCATCTAGCCTCTCCAACCCCTTAAGAAGTTTATATGTTTCAATAAGATCCCCCCTCAGTCTTCTAAATTCCAGCGAGTACAAGCCGAGTCTATCCAGTCTTTCTTCATATGAAAGTCCTGCCATCCCAGGGTAGGAAGGAACTGGTTCAAATCGAAGATGGACACAAAATGCCGGAGTAACTCAGGCAGCATCTCTGGAGAAAAAGGAATGGGTGACATTTCTGGGTCTGAAGAAGGGTCTCGACCCAAGACGTCACCCGTTCCTTCTCTCCAGAGACGCCACCTGTCCCGCTGAGTTACTCCAGCGTTTTGTGCCCGTCCAAGGTTTGAAGGTTTACCGTCCCGGAACAGAGCAGGAGCTTTGTAATGGCGGCACTCGAAATAATTTGAGATTTAATGGAGCAAACAGAGAGGCAGAACCAGAGGGCACAGATTCAAGTTAATTGGCGAGGGAGGAGAGTTTATTTTTACACAGAGTGTTGTTACGATCGGCAAAAGGACAGAGAAGGCAGTTAAAACCATAAATCCGAGTTTGTGCAGCCTGTCGGGAAGAGTTAGGAGTGTGGAACTAATGAGGTGGCTGCTGCAATCTCACAACGTTGTGTTAAATATAACTCCAATGTTATGGAGAACATGATTCTTATGGGGCTGCTTTAATTCAATTTAATTGAAAAGACATGACAATAATAATGTATTTGAGTTGCCGGCGTGATTACAAGCTCTATTTATGTAACGTATTCAGAATGAGCATCATCCCCCTCATCATTAGAGACGGCTCTGTCGACACTGATCACGGGAGCTGTCAGTCTGTCTCGGAGCTCCCTCCACTGCAAGCTCCAACAGGGGACCACCATCACTCGGCCCCTCTGTTCACCAAACCCTCCACGGACATCACACAGCAGAGGCCGAGGCTCTACGAGGCGCTGGCCAGACCTTCTTTGTGGGCCCCGCTTACAGACACGGGGCCCCATAGAGCCCCAACTTGCCCACGCCGGCCAACATGCCCCAGCTACACTAGTCCCACCTGCCCCATCTTGCCCACGTCGGCCAACATGTCCCATCCACACTAGTCCCACCTGCCCCATCTTGCCCACGTCGGCCAACATGTCCCATCCACACTAGTCCCACCTGCCCCAGCTACACTAGTCCCACCTGCCCCATCCACACTAGTCCCACCTGCCCCATCTACACTAGTCCCACCTGCCCCATCCACACTAGTCCCACCTGCCCCATCCACACTAGTCCCACCTGCCCCATCTTGCCCACGTCGGCCAACATGTCCTATCCACACTAGTCCCACCTGCCCCATCCACACTAGTCCCACCTGTCCCAGCTACACTAGTCCCACCTGCCCCAGCTACACTAGTCCCACCTGCCCCATCCACACTAGTCACACTTGCCCCAGCTACACTAGTCCCACCTGCCCCATCCACACTAGTCCCACCTGCCCCAGCTACACTAGTCCCACCTGCCCCATCCACACTAGTCACACTTGCCCCAGCTACACTAGTCCCACCTGCCCCATCCACACTAGTCCCACCTGCCCCAGCTACACTAGTCCCCCAGCTACACTAGTCCCACCTGCCCCAGCTACACTAGTCCCCCAGCTACACGAGTCCCACCTGCCCCAGCTACACTAGTCCCACCTGCCCCAGCTACACTAGTCCCACCTGCCCCAGCTACACTAGTCCCACCTGCCCCAGCTACACTAGTCCCACCTGCCCCAGCTACACTAGTCCCACCTGCCCCAGCTACACTAGTCCCACCTGCCCCAGCTACACTAGTCCCAACTGCCCCAGCTACACTAGTCCCCCAGCTACACTAGTCCCACCTGCCCCATCCACACTAGTCCCACCTGCCCCATCCACACTAGTCCCACCTGCCCCAGCTACACTAGTCCCAACTGCCCCAGCTACACTAGGCCCCCAGCTACACTAGTCCCACCTGCCCCAGCTACACTAGTCCCAACTGCCCCAGCTACACTAGTCCCCCAGCTTCACTAGTCCCACCTGCCCCATCCACACTAGTCCCACCTGCCCCATCCACACTAGTCCCACCTGCCCCATCCACACTAGTCCCACCTGCCCCAGCTACACTAGTCCCACCTGCCCCAGCTACACCAGTCCCAACTGCCCCAGCTACACTAGTCCCCCAGCTACACTAGTCCCACCTGCCCCATCCACACTAGTCCCACCTGCCCCATCCACACTAGTCCCACCTGCCCCATCCACACTAGTCCCACCTGCCCCATCCACACTAGTCCCACCTGCCCCATCCACACTAGTCCCACCTGCCCCAGCTACACTAGTCCCACCTGCACCTGGCCCAGATACCTCCAAACCTGTCCTATCCCTCTACCTGTCTAACTGTTTCTTAGATAGGAGCAGAATTAGGCCATTCGGCCCATCAAGTCTACTCCGCCATTCAATCAGGGCTGATCTATCTCTCCCTCCTAACCCATTCTCCTGCATTCTCCCCACAACCCCTGACACCCGCACTAATTAACAATCTATCTATCTCTGCCTTAAATATATCCACTGACTTGGCCTCCAAAGCCTTCTATGGCAGAGAATTCCACAGATTTACAACTCTCTGACTGAAAATGTTTTTCCTCATCTCCGTTCTAAATGGCCTACCCCTTATTCTTAAACTGTGGCCCCTTGTTCTGGACTCCCCCAACATTGGGAACATGTTTCCTGCCTCTAACGTGTCCAACCCCTTAATAATCTTATACGTTTCGATAAGACCCGCTGAGTTACTCTGGCGTTTTGTGTCTACCTTCAATTTGAACCAGCATCTGCAGTTATTTTCCTACCTATTAATATCTAACACCATTATTGATCTATTGATCTCACCAATCCCGGCTCTCTGCCCTCTAATGCCTCCAACCGCATCGTTTCCCAGCCCCGAACGGCCACAGATAACCTTCTTTTTTTTTAGATTTAGATTTAGAGATACAGCGCAGAAACAGGCTCTTCGGCCCACGGGGTCCGCGCCGCCCAGCGATCCCCACACCTACACACACTAGGGACAATTCTTACATTCGCCCAGCCAATTAACCTACAAACCTGTACGTCTTTGGAGTGTGGGAGGAAACCGAAGATCTCGGAGAAAACCCACGCAGGTCACGGGGAGAACGTACAAACTCCGTACAGACGGCGCCCGTAGTCAGGATCGAACCCGGGTCTCCGGTGCTGCATTCGCTGTAAGGCAGCAACTCTACCGCTGCGCCACCGTGCCGCCCCGACTGCACCTACAGCGTGTCTGACTGACTGACGGGATGTTGGAGCCATGGGTTTGTTCACATTCTGTTGACTTGCAGAGTGGTGCCAGTCAAAAAAAACACGTTCCTTAAATAACTTGCCCTCTGTCAAGCAGCACCAGTCTTAATTTGATTTGTTAGTAGACAGAGGTAAAGCTTCTGAAATGAACCCAGTGCCAGTCCTCTAGGGTGCTTGTTACCAACTACATCTCCATCGTTCTATTCTTATCTGCAATCTCATCTGCAGGAAGGAACTGCAGATGCTGGTTGAAACCCAAGATAGACACCGAGTGCTGGAGTAACTCAGCGGGTCGGGCAGCATCTCTGGAGAGACGGAATAGGTGACGTTTCAGGTCGAGACCCTTCTTCAGACTGAGAGTCAGTGTAAATTCCTTTTCTCCTGCAATCTCATCTATTGAGCTGCTTTCTCTGTCAATACATCTCGGGTATAGTTTAGTTTGGTTTAGAGATACAGCACAGAAACAGGCCCTTCGGCCCACCGAGTCCGCGCCGCCCAGCGATCCCCGCACACTAACGCTATCCTACACACACTAGGGACATTTTTTTACGTTTATACCAAGCCACTTAACCGACGAACACTTCGGAGTGTGGGAGGAAACCAGAGGTCCCTGAGAAAACCCACGCACTCCGTACAGACTGCACCCGTAGTCAGGATGGAACCCGGGTCTCTGGCGCTGCTAGCCCTGTGAGGTAGCAACTCTACCGCTGCGCCACCGTGCCGCCCCGTCTTTGGGCGTTTGGAGGAAGGGACTGGAATGAAAAGCTGCCAGTTTTGACAGTCAGGGGTAAGGTGTGACCGAGGGTTTGTTGCTCCCCTGTTTCCAGCCCCACTCCCTTGCTCATTGTCACCTCCCCATCTCCGTCCACCCCACCCCACCCCACCCCACCACGGTTGCTGTCTGTACGGAGTTTGTACGTTCTCCCCGTGACCTGCGTGGGTTTTCTCCCGGAGCTCTGGTTTCCTCCCACACTCCAAAGACGTACAGGTTTGTAGGTTAATTGGCTTGTTGTAAATGTTAAATCATCTCTAGTTACGTGTAGGATAGTGTTAGTCTGCGGGGATCGCTGGTCAGCGTGGGCTCGGTGGGTCGATGGGCCTGTTTCTGCGCTGTATCTCTAAACCAAACTGAGAAAAAAAAATGCCCAAGGCAGACACAAAATGCCGGAGTAACTCAGCGGGTCAGGCAGCATCTCGGGAGAGAAGGAATGGGTGACGTTTCGGGTCGAGAACCTTCTTCAGTTTGATCAGTCTGAAGAAGGGCCTCGACCCGAAACGTCACCCATTCCTTCTCTCCCGAGATGCTGCCCGACCCGTTGAGTTACTCCAGCATTTTGCGTCTGCCTTTCGATTTAAACCGGCATCTGCAGTTCTTTTTTCCCTACAAAAAAAGGACAACTATTGCTCAATCAATAAACTGCAGAAACAAGACTCGAGTCATGGACACAAGCCCAATGACACCAAGCCACACTGTCTGCGATTTCCCAGCCGGCAGGCACGAGCTGCAGACAGACGGACAAGTTTCCACTGTCGTTTTGAAACTAAAAAGTCGGCTTGTCTCCGCTTCTCTCTGCAGACCTTGCGAAGTCTCTACACCACTTCATGCATGAGATTTAATTAATTAAGCTAGATTTTTGAAATTAGGGCAACGGGAAAGCGATTCTTCCTTTCACTGACAAGGCAGGCGAGAATGGTTTCACACTAGGGTTGCCAACCTCCTCACTCCCAAATACGGGACAAAGGGTGGCGTCACCGCCCCGCGCCCCACGTGACCTCACCCAGCCAGTGACCACGTGCTCCCGCTCCACCAATGGAGGCCTCTCTGGAGAACATGGACACAAAATACTGGAGTATCTCAGCGGGTCAAGCAGCATCTCTGGAGAACATGGACACAAAATACTGGAGTAACTCAGCGGGTCAGGCAGCATCTCGGGAGAAAAAGGGTAGGTGACATTTTAGGTCGAGACCCTTCTTCAGACCTGGTGAGAACATAACGTGTGGCGATGGTCTCCATGCTTCATTGACCATGGAGGACATGCAGGTTAAACTTCTCAGGTCAGACAATTACCAGGTGAGACAACTTCTCAGGTGAGCCAATTATCAGGTGAGACAACTTCTCAGGTGAGACAATTACCAGGTGAGACAACTTCTCAGGTGAGACTATTATCAGGTGAGACAACTTCTCAGGTGACACAATTATCAGGTGAGACAACTTCTCAGGTGAGACAATTATCAGGTGAGACAACTTCTCAGGTGAGACTATTATCAGGTGAGATAACTTCTCAGGTGAGACTATTATCAGGTGAGACAACTTCTCAGGTGAGCCTATTATCAGGTGAGACAACTTCTCAGGTGAGACTATTACCAGGTGAGACAACTTCTCAGGTGAGACAATTACCAGGTGAGACAACTTCTCAGGTGAGACAATTACCAGGTGAGACAGCTTCTCAGGTGAGACAATTACCAGGTGAGACAACTTCTCAGGTGAGACAATTACCAGGTGAGACAACTTCTCAGGTGAGACTATTATCAGGTGAGACAACTTCTCAAGTGAGACAATTACCAGGTGAGACAACTTCTCAGGTGAGACTATTATCAGGTGAGACAACTTCTCAGGTGAGCCTATTATCAGGTGAGACAACTTCTCAGGTGAGACAATTATCAGGTGAGACAACTTCTCAGGTGAGACTATTACCAGGTGAGACAACTTCTCATGTGAGACTATTATCAGGTGAGACAACTTCTCAGGTGAGACTATTATCAGGTGAGACAACTTCTCCAGTGAGACAATTACCAGGTGAGACAAGTTCTCAGGTGAGACAATTACCAGGTGAGACAACTTCACAGGTGAGACTATTATCAGGTGAGACAACTTCTCAGGTGAGACTATTACCAGGTGAGACAACTTCTCAAGTGAGACAACTTCTCAGGTGAGACTATTATCAGGTGAGACAACTTCTCAGTTGAGACAATTACCAGGTGAGACAACTTCTCCGGTGAGACTATTATCAGGTGAGACAACTTCTCAGGTGAGACAATTATCAGGTGAGACAACTTCTCCAGTGAGACAATTACCGGGTGAGACAAGTTCTCAGGTGAGACAATTATCAGGTGAGACAACTTCTCAGGTGAGACAATTACCAGGTGAGACAACTTCTCAGGTGAGACAATTACCAGGTGAGACAGCTTCTCAGGTGAGACAATTACCAGGTGAGACAACTTCTCAGGTGAGCCTATTATCAGGTGAGACAACTTCTCAGGTGAGACAATTATCAGGTGAGACAACTTCTCAGGCGAGACATTACCAGGTGAGACAATTTCTCAGGTGAGACAATTACCAGGTGAGAAAACCTCTCATGTGAGACTATTATCAGGTGAGACAATTTCTCAGGTGAGACAATTATCAGTTGAGACAACTTCTCAGGTGAGCCAATTATCAGGTGAGACAACTTCTCAGGTGAGACAATTACCAGGTGAGACAACTTCTCAGGTGAGACTATTATCAGGTGAGACAACTTCTCAGGTGAGACAATTATCAGGTGAGACAACTTCTCAGGTGAGACAATTATCAGGTGAGACAACTTCTCAGGTGAGACTATTATCAGGTGAGATAACTTCTCAGGTGAGACTATTATCAGGTGAGACAACTTCTCAGGTGAGCCTATTATCAGGTGAGACAACTTCTCAGGTGAGACTATTACCAGGTGAGACAACTTCTCAGGTGAGACAATTACCAGGTGAGACAACTTCTCAGGTGAGACAATTACCAGGTGAGACAGCTTCTCAGGTGAGACAATTACCAGGTGAGACAACTTCTCAGGTGAGACAATTACCAGGTGAGACAACTTCTCAGGTGAGACTATTATCAGGTGAGACAACTTCTCAAGTGAGACAATTATCAGGTGAGACAACTTCTCAGGTGAGACATTACCAGGTGAGACAACTTCTCATGTGAGACTATTATCAGGTGAGACAACTTCTCAGGTGAGACTATTATCAGGTGAGACAACTTCTCCAGTGAGACAATTACCAGGTGAGACAAGTTCTCAGGTGAGACAATTACCAGGTGAGACAACTTCTCAGGTGAGACTATTATCAGGTGAGACAACTTCTCAGGTGAGACTATTACCAGGTGAGACAACTTCTCAAGTGAGACAACTTCTCAGGTGAGACTATTATCAGGTGAGACAACTTCTCAGTTGAGACAATTACCAGGTGAGACAACTTCTCAGGTGAGACTATTATCAGGTGAGACAACTTCTCAGGTGAGACAATTATCAGGTGAGACAACTTCTCCAGTGAGACAATTACCAGGTGAGACAAGTTCTCAGGTGAGACAATTATCAGGTGAGACAACTTCTCAGGTGAGACAATTACCAGGTCTTCTCAGGTGAGACAATTACCAGGTGAGACAGCTTCTCAGGTGAGACAATTACCAGGTGAGACAACTTCTCAGGTGAGCCTATTATCAGGTGAGACAACTTCTCAGGTGAGACAATTATCAGGTGAGACAACTTCTCAGGCGAGACATTACCAGGTGAGACAATTTCTCAGGTGAGACAATTACCAGGTGAGAAAACCTCTCATGTGAGACTATTATCAGGTGAGACAATTTCTCAGGTGAGACAATTATCAGTTGAGACAACTTCTCAGGTGAGCCAATTATCAGGTGAGACAACTTCTCAGGTGAGACAATTACCAGGTGAGACAACTTCTCAGGTGAGACTATTATCAGGTGAGACAACTTCTCAGGTGAGACAATTATCAGGTGAGACAACTTCTCAGGTGAGACAATTATCAGGTGAGACAACTTCTCAGGTGAGACTATTATCAGGTGAGATAACTTCTCAGGTGAGACTATTATCAGGTGAGACAACTTCTCAGGTGAGCCTATTATCAGGTGAGACAACTTCTCAGGTGAGACTATTACCAGGTGAGACAACTTCTCAGGTGAGACAATTACCAGGTGAGACAACTTCTCAGGTGAGACAATTACCAGGTGAGACAGCTTCTCAGGTGAGACAATTACCAGGTGAGACAACTTCTCAGGTGAGACAATTACCAGGTGAGACAACTTCTCAGGTGAGACTATTATCAGGTGAGACAACTTCTCAAGTGAGACAATTACCAGGTGAGACAACTTCTCAGGTGAGACTATTATCAGGTGAGACAACTTCTCAGGTGAGCCTATTATCAGGTAAGACAACTTCTCAGGTGAGACAATTATCAGGTGAGACAACTTCTCAGGTGAGACATTACCAGGTGAGACAACTTCTCATGTGAGACTATTATCAGGTGAGACAACTTCTCAGGTGAGACTATTATCAGGTGAGACAACTTCTCCAGTGAGACAATTACCAGGTGAGACAAGTTCTCAGGTGAGACAATTACCAGGTGAGACAACTTCTCAGGTGAGACTATTATCAGGTGAGACAACTTCTCAGGTGAGACTATTACCATGTGAGACAACTTCTCAAGTGAGACAACTTCTCAGGTGAGACTATTATCAGGTGAGACAACTTCTCAGTTGAGACAATTACCAGGTGAGACAACTTCTCAGGTGAGACTATTATCAGGTGAGACAACTTCTCAGGTGAGACAATTATCAGGTGAGACAACTTCTCCAGTGAGACAATTACCAGGTGAGACAAGTTCTCAGGTGAGACAATTATCAGGTGAGACAACTTCTCAGGTGAGACAATTACCAGGTGAGACAACTTCTCAGGTGAGACAATTACCAGGTGAGACAGCTTCTCAGGTGAGACAATTACCAGGTGAGACAACTTCTCAGGTGAGCCTATTATCAGGTGAGACAACTTCTCAGGTGAGACAATTATCAGGTGAGACAACTTCTCAGGCGAGACATTACCAGGTGAGACAATTTCTCAGGTGAGACAATTACCAGGTGAGAAAACCTCTCATGTGAGACTATTATCAGGTGAGACAATTTCTCAGGTGAGACAATTATCAGTTGAGACAACTTCTCAGGTGAGACTATTATCAGGTGAGACAACTTCTCAGGTGAGACAATTACCAGGTGAGACAACTTCTCAGGTGAGACTATTATCAGGTGAGACAACTTCTCAGGTGAGACTATTATCAGGTGAGACAACTACTCAGGTGAGACAATTACCAGGAGGAGAGCAAAGTTGGCCCCAGAGCTCGCTGGATGGCAACAATTGACCCGTAAACGGTCCCGGGAGGGATGGGCCGGGTGTCTGTTCCTGCTGAGTTGAAAGTGGAAGCTCAGTGGGTCAGGCAGCACCTCTGGACAAAATGAATGGGTGACGTTTCGGGTCGAAACCCTTCGTCAGACTGAAAGTAGAGGGGGAGGGGAACTGGAGGTAGGAAAAGGACAGAACAAATCAGGGCCGGCAACAGAGGGCCAAGGAAAGGTGGAGGCCAACATTTTGTGTCTGTCTGCGGTGTTGAATTGGATTGAATTGAATTGAATTGAAGCATTTATTGTCATTCAAAATAAATTTGAATGAAATGTCGTTGCCATACAGTCATGACAGTTAAGGGCACAAAACACACAATTACATAAATTTAACACAAACATTCATCACAGTGAGTCTCCCCCTGGCACCTCCTCACTGTGAAGGAAGGCAAAAAGAGTCTTATCTCCTCCTTTCTTCTTCTCCCGGGATCAGGCAGTCAAACTGCTGGGTCGAGGCGATCGAGGCTCCTGATTTTTTAAGCCCCCGCCGGGCGTTGGAAGGTCCCGCGGCCGAGCCGCGCAGGGTGACGAAGATCCCGTGAACGGGCCAATCTGAGCCTTGCGATTCAGGAAGGTCGAAGCTGCTACGGCTGGAGCTCCCGAAGGCTGGTTGCCAGCCAGGGAATCAGAATCAGAATCAGAATCAGAATCAGAATCAGAATCAGAATCAGAATCAGAATCAGAATCAGCATCAGAATCAGAATCAGAATCAGAATCAGCACCAGAATCAGAATCAGACTCAGAATCAGAATCAGCATCAGAATCACAATCACAATCAGAATCAGAATCAGAACCAGAACCAGAATCAGAATCAGAATCAGAATCAGCATCAGAATCAGAATCAAAATCAGACTCAGAATCAGAATCAGAATCAGAATCAGAATCAGAATCAGAATCAGAATCAGAATCAGAATCAGAATCAGAATCAGCATCAGAATCAGAATCAGAATCAGAATCAGCACCAGAATCAGAATCAGAATCAGACTCAGAATCAGAATCAGAATCAGCATCAGAATCACAATCACAATCAGAATCAGAATCAGAACCAGAATCAGAATCAGAATCAGAATCAGAATCAGAATCAGCATCAGAATCAGAATCAGAATCAGAATCAGAATCAGAATCAGAATCAGAATCAGAATCAGAATCAGGATCAGAATCAGAATCATGATTCAGAATCAGCATCAGAATCAGAATCGCCTTTATTGCCATCCAAAAAAACAAGTCTTTCGGACGAAATTCCGTTACCCACAGTCCAATAATAAGAGCAATAAAAATAAACAATTTCACACACAATCACAACCAACACGAAACATTAAAAAAAAGAAACATCCATCACAGTGAGTCTCCTCCAGTCACCTCCTCACTGTGATGGAAGGCCAGAATGTCTTTTCTCTTCCCCTGCCGTCATCTCCTGCGGTTGTTGAAGATGCCACGTCGGAGCGGTCGGGGCTCCCGACATTGAAGCCCCCGCCGGGCAGAGAAAATCCCACGGCCTATTCCAGGCCGCGCCGGACGGTGAAAGGTTCGTGGCGGGCCGACCCAAGCCCCGCGATTCGGGCCTGCGAGCTTCCAATATCCACGCTTAGTTTGGAGATACAGCGCGGAAACAGGCCCTTCGGCCCACCAGGTCCGCGCCGACCAGCGATCCCCGCACACTAACACTATCCTACACCCATCAGGGACAATTTTTACATTTATACCAAGCCAATTAACCCACAAACCTGCACGTCTTTGGAGTGTGGGAGGAAACCGAAGCACCCGGAGAAAACCCACACAGGTCACGGGGAGAACGTACAAACTCCATACAGACGGCACCCATAGTCGGGATCGAACCCGGGTCTCCGGCGGTGCATTCGCTGTAAGGCAGCAACTCTACCGCTGCGCCGCCGTGCCACCCATTCTCAGATTTAGTTACGGCATAGAAGGAGGCCCTTTGGCCCATCGAGTTTATGCCTGTCCTGTGAACAGCCCCATCAATCCCATCCCTGCGGTCAGTTTCCTTGTAAGCCCATTCTTTGCACAAATGCCCATTAAACCAACCCTGTCTGAAAACCTCCTCCTTTGACAGTGTTTCTCACCAACCCTCTCTTTTGTTTTTAATGTGTACGTATGTGGGCGTGTATGTGTGTATATAAATATATGTGTGTACATACAGCGTAGGGGAATCGAGGACCAGAGGACACGGGTTCAAGGTGAAGGGGAAACGATTTAATAGCGATCCGAGGGGTAACTTTTTCACACAGAGGGTGGTGGGTGTATGGAACGAGCAGAGGAGGTAGTTGAGGCTGGGACTATCCCATCGTTTAAGAAACAGTTGGACAGGTGCACGGATAGGACAGGTTTGGAGGGGTATGGAGCAAGCGCAGGCAAGTGGGACTAGTGTAGTCATAGAGCCATAGAGTCATAGAGTCCTACAGCACAGAAAGAGGCCCTTCGGCCCATCGTGTCCGTGCCGCCCGTTACCAAACACAGTCTAATTTTAATCCCATTTTCCCGCATTTGAACCGTAGCCCTGAATGTTGTAGCATTTCAAGTGCCCATCCAAATGCCTCTTAAACGTTGTGAGTGTTCCTGCCTCCACCACCACCCCAGGCAGTGAGTTCCAGACTCCAACCACCCTCTGGGTGAAAAAATTCTTTCTCACATCCCCCAGTGTGGGCGAGTTGGGCCGAAGGGCCTGTTTCCACACTGTATCACTCTATGACTCTATGACTCTCTATATGTGTGTGTGTGTAAGGGTGGGTATGTATATATATACACACACTGAACTATTTTCCTCCTTTACGATATTGTTTACTATGTTTACATATTGTATTGTGCTGTTGCAAGTACGAATGTCGTTGTTCTATCTGGGACACACGACAATAAACCACTCCTGACTCTGGTGCACCATTGCAGTAGATGCTCACATTTAGTTTCTGCCTGAAATTTCTCCACAAAGCGAGAAAGAATAACGTGCGTTGTGCAAAGGCCAGTCATTCCAGGTGAGGCAGAGATTCACCTGCACCTCCTCCAACCTCATCTACTGTATCCGCCGTTCCAGGTGTGGACTCCTGTACATCGGCGAGACCACGCGCAGGCTCGGCGATCGTTTCGCTGAACACCTCCGCTCAGTGCGCCTAAATCTACCTGATCTCCCGGTTGCTCCACACTTTGACTCCCCCTCCCACTCCCACACTGACCTTTCTACCCTGGGCCTCCTCCATTGTCAGAGTGAGGCCCAGCACAAATTGGAGGAACAGCACCTCATATTTCGCTTGGGTAACTTACACCCCAGCGGTATGAACATTGACTTCTCTAACTTCAAGTAGCCCTTGCTTTCCCTCTCTCTCTCCATCCCCTCCCCCTTCCCAGTTCTCCCACCAGTCTGACTGCCCTCGTTTATATTTTATCTCTGGTTGCTTTGTAGTTACCCTCTTCCATCAAACAATGATCTGTTCTACATTGTCCTTGATCTCCATTCCCTTCGTCTCGTTTTCACACCTTACACTTCCTTATCTCTGTATCTGCCCCTACCCTGACTCTCAGTCTGAAGAAGGGTCTCGACCCGAAACGTCACCCATTCCTTCTCTCCAGGGATGCTGCCTGTATCATTGTTTAAGGGCGGCACGGTAGCGCGGCGGTAGAGTTGCTGCCTTACAGCGAATGCAGCGCCGGAGACCCGGGTTCCATCCTGTCTACGGGTGCTGTCTGTGCGGAGTTTGTACGTTCTCCCCGTGACCCGCGTGGGTTTTCTCCGAGATCTTCGGTTTCCTCCCACACTCCAAAGACGTGCAGGTTTGTAGGTTAATTGACTGGGTAAATGTACAAATTGTCCCTAGTGGGTGTAGGATAGTGTTAGTGTGCGGGGATCGCTGGTCGGCGCGGACCCGGTGGGCCGAAGGGCCTGTTTCTGCGCTCTATCTCTAAACTAAACTAAACTAAACTAAACTACCGCTGAGTTATTCCAACATTTTGCGTCTATCTTCGGTTTATGCGTGTCTATCTGTGGTTTCAGTATTATTGTGTCTCCAGTCAAGTTAACAAGAGAATTTACAGCAGCATCGTTTAATGAAGTGCAATGTCTCTGAGTATAAATAACCGGCTAAATTAGAAGCTGTCCTTCAAATCAATCTATTTATATACATGTGCTGGGCTTTTATAAAATCCCCGGACACCTGGTGCCTCGACAACTGTGTTGTTTCTGCCTTCAGCAACGTTAATTATTGTGATTATAAACGTTAATTATAGATCGTCAGAGCTGGGTGTTGAGATGCTGGGCTCAGCACCACCATTGCCGCCTTGCCTCGTGTCGCATCTACCGGCTGGTGGCCCAGGCAGATACGGCACGCGAGGACAGGCAGTGTCCATGGCCAGCTCCTCTCCTCCCCCCCCCCCCCCCCCCCCGAACCCATCCTTCATCCCCCAACCCCAACTCCACCCCCCCAACCCCAACTCCACCCCCGACCCCAACTCCATCTCCCAACCCCAATTCCATCCCCGAACCCCATCCCTGAACCCCAACTCCATCCCCCAACCACAACTCCATCCCCCAACCCCAACTCCATCCCTGAACCCCATCCCTGAACCCCAACTCCATCCCCCAACCCCAACTCCACCCCCGACCCCAATTCCATCCCTGAACCCCAACCCCGAACCCCAACTCCATCCCTGAATCCCATCCCTGAACCCCAACTCCATCCACGAACCCCATCCCCGAACCCCAACTCCATCCCCCAACCCCAACTCCACCCCCGACCCCAATTCCATCCCTGAACCCCAACCCCGAACCCCAACTCCATCCCTGAATCCCATCCCTGAACCCCAACTCCATCCACGAACCCCATCCCCGAACCCCAACTCCATCCCCAAACCCTAACCCCATCCCCCAACCCCAACTCCATCCCCCAACCCCAATTCCATCCCTGAACCCCAACCCCGAACCCCAACTCCATCCCTGAATCCCATCCCTGAACCCCAACTCCATCCACGAACCCCATCCCCGAACCCCAACTCCATCCCCAAACCCTAACCCCATCCCCCAATCCCAACTCCATCCCCAACCTCAACTTCATCACCGAACCCCAACTCCACCCCCAAACCTGAACCCCAACTCCACCCCCGAACCCCAACCATGAACCCCAACTCCATCCCTAAACACCAACCCTGAACCCCAACTCCATCCCTAAACACCAACCCTGAACCCCAACTCCATCACCTAACCCCAACTCCACCCCCAAACCTGAAACTCCACCCATGAACCTCAACTCCATCCCTAAACCCCAAACCTGAACCCCAACTCCAACCCAAAGGCCAATGTTTGCCCGGGGTATTGGGGGGCAGGGGAAACACCTCGGTCGAAATCTCCCTCTACGGGCTGCAACATCGCCATGGCAACGGGCCTTCATGGTCAGGCCAAGAACCCTGGAGAGGATGTTTCCACTAGTGGGAGAGTCTAGGACCAGAGGCCACAGCCTCAGAATTAAAGGATGTTCCTTTAGGAAGGAGATGAGGAGGAGTTTCTTTAGTCAGAGGGTGGTGAATCTGTGGAACTCATTGCCACAGAAGGCAGTGGAGACAAAGTCAGTAGTTATTTTTAAGGCAGAGATCGACAGATTCTTCATTAATGCGGGTGTCAGGGGTTATGGAGGGGAGGCAGAAGAATGGGGTTAGGAGGGAGAGAGGGATTTATTGCCACTGATCTTCCCCTCTCAACCCCATTCTCCTGCCTTCTCCCCATAACCCCGTAACCCCTGACATCTGTACTGGTCAAAGAATCTGTCCATCTCTGCCTTAAATATATCCACTGACTTGGCCTCCACAGCCGTCTGTGGCAAAGAATTCCACAGATTCACCACCCTCTGACTAAAGAAACTCCTCCTCATCTCCTTCCTAAAGGAACGTCCTTTGATTCTGAAGCATACAGGTTTGTCAAGCCAAGTCAATTTTATTTGTATAGCACATTTAAAAACAACCCACGTTGACCAAAGTGCTGTACGTCAGTTCAGGTACTAAGAACGAACATACAATGGCACACAAACATAACAGGTTGTAGGTTAATTGGCTTCGTTAAAATTGTAAGTTGGCCCTGGTGTTTGTGATAGTGCTAGCGTGCGGGGTGATCGCTGGTCGGCTCGGACTCGGTGGGCCGAAGGGCCTGTTTCCGCGCCGTATCTGTAAAGTAAATTCGCCTGGAGAAAACCCACGCAGTCACAGGGAGGGCGTGCAAACTCCACGAGGGCAGGACCATTGAACCCAGGTCTCTGGCGCTGTGAGTCAGCAGCTCTACCCGCTGCACCACCTGTAGGTCTATCACTGAGGGGAGGTGTAGAAGCAGAGAGCCTGATTCTGTGACTCCTGGCCCAGACGCTGACTGTGCTTTAAGGCCCACGCCACCATGTTGGGGAACGGCTACTTCCCTACAACCATCAGGTTGTTGACCCGACCCACACAACCCAATCCCACCTCAGCAATCTTGAATAAGATGGTAACTGTAAAACCCATAGTCGTTGTGCTAGTCTCACTGTCGTCCTACTGAATTTCACTGTTTGTGTCCACTCGTTATCACCTTTCCCACCGCCAACAATGGACCAGTGTGGGCTCCACCTTTCCTTGATCATCGGTGTTGGCTTTGATTTATTCTTTTCGTACCTTTCAATAGACAACAGGTGCAGGAGAAGGCCATTCAACCCCTTCGAGCCAGCACTGCCATTCAATGTAATCATAGACAATAGACAATAGACAATAGGTGCAGGAGGAGGCCATTCGGGCCCTTCGAGCCAGCGCCGCCATTCAATGTGATCATGGCTGATCATTCTCAATCAGTACCCCGTTCCTGCCTTCTCCCCATACCCCCTGACTCCGCTATCCTTCAGAGCTCTATCTAGCTCTCTCTTGAATGCATTCAGAGAATTGGCCTCCACAGCCTTCTGAGGCAGAGAATTCCACAGATTTACAACTCTCTGAGTGAAAATGTTTTTCCTCATCTCCGTTCTAAATGGCCTACCCCTTATTCTTAAACTGTGGCCCCTGGTTCTGGACTCCCCCAACATTGGGAACATGTTTCCTGCCTCTAGTGTGTCCAATCCCTTAATAATCTTATACGTTTCGATAAGATCTCCTCTCCTCCTTCTAAATTCCAGTGTATACAAGCCTAGTCGCTCCAGTCTTTCAACATACGACAGTCCCGCCATTCCATCCATTTCTTCTTTGTACCTTTCAGTTCCCCACTCCCCTGACTCTCAGTCTGAAGAAGGGTCTCGACCCAAAACGTCACCCATCTCTTTTCTCCAGAGATGCTGCCTGACCAGCTGAGTTACTCCAGCATTTTGTGTCTACCTTCGATTTAAACCAGCATCTGCGGTTCTTTCCTGAACTAGAGTCAAATCGTACTGACAATAAAAACCACGATTCTATTTGCTTTCCTAGTGACTCACAGATTGGTATTAGTTCCCATGGCACACGTTTCCAAAAATATACAGTGTATATAAAAATTGTCAAATATAGAACATGTACTTTCTCTCAAGAGTCTAGAGAGTTTTATTGTCATCTGTCCCGAAAGGGAACATTGAAATTCTGACTTGTGGCAGCACAACAGGTTTGTAAGCACAGTCCTCAATCGATGAAATAATAATCAAACATAACAAAAAGTTCAAAATAGGAAAATGATATTGTGCCAAAAAAACAAAACAATCCCTCGTGCAATCAAAGGGCGCAGCGGTAGAGTTGCGGACTCACAGCGCCAGTTCCATCCCGACTACAGGTGCTGTCTGTACGGAGTTTGTACGTTCTCCCCGTGACCTGCGTGGGTTTTCTCCGAGATCTCCGGTTTCCTCCCACGCTCCAAAGACGTGCAGGTTTGTAGGTTAACTGGCTTGGTGTCAGCATAAATCGTCCCTAGTGCATGTAGGGTAGTGTTAATGTGCGGGGATCGCTGGTCGGCGCGGACTTCGGTCGGTGGGCCGAAGGGCCTGTTTTCGCGCTGTATCTCTAAACTAACCTAAATTAAACAGTTCGCAGTTTGGAGTCTGGTTGGAGTTTGTAGCGTTCAAGAGCATGATGGCTGTCGGGAAGAAGGTGTTCCTGAACCTGGACGTTACAGTTTTCAGGCTCCTGTACCTTCTTCCCGATGGCAGGGGTGGAATGAGAGTGTGGCCAGGGTGGTCTGGGTCTCTGATGATGCTGGCTGCCTTTTTGAGGCAGCGACTCCTGTAGATCCCTTCGATGGTTGGGGGGTCAGTATCCGTGATGGACCTTCGATGGTGTACCACGTGTACATGGAGTGTGTGAGTCTGTGTACCACGTGTACATGGAGTGTGTGAGTCTGTGTACCACGTGTACATGGAGTGTGTGAGTCTGTGTTCCACGTGTACATGGAGTGTGTGAGTCTCTGGATCACTGGTCGGGATCCATCTCTGGATTACTGATGGACCATCGGGTCCATCAGCGTCTCTGAGGCCGGACGCTGATGGACCCTCAGAGATCGCAACTCTTCCGCCGCGCCACCAACCCCACTAACCCCCCTGCCTTCATTCACACATCTGGCCTGCCAACCCGGGAACCAGCCTCATGCAGGGGTTAACATAGAGCCGTAGAGTGATACAGTGTGGAAACAGGCCCTTCATAGAGTGATACAGTGTGGAAACAGGCCCTTCATAGAGTGATACAGTGTGGAAACGGGCCCTTCAAAGAGTCATAGAGTGATACAGTGTGGAAACAGGCCCTTCATAGAGTGATACAGTGTGGAAACAGGCCCTTCATAGAGTGATACAGTGTGGAAACAGGCCCTTCATACAGTGATACAGTGTGGAAACAGGCCCTTCATAGAGTGATACAGTGTGGAAACAGGCCCAAGGACTGATCCAATGTTCAATAGATTCAGGATCAGTTCCTGTGGATTGGAGGATAGGAATGTTATCCCACTTTTCAATCCGGGTTCCATCCCAACCACGGGTGCTGTCTGTACGGAGTTTGTACGTTCTTTTTTTTTTTAAGATAAATTTTTTATTGGAGATAGGTACATCTTTACAGTCATACATTTTTAAATTGATAATATTGTCAATTATTATTATATTGTCTCCAATACCTTTTGCCCCCTTTTTTTTAAAAAACTAGATAGAACTAAAGAAATAGATGAAGTAAAGAAAGAAAAGAGAGAGAAGCAAAATAAAAACAAAAACAAAAACAAATTATAAAGATAAAGAAAAAGTTAGTTAAAGAAGAATGGAAAAATTTATTAAAATAACAAAAACTTCATTCGAGATATATACGTACATTTCAAATTATAGCATTTCATCCATTCTTTAGTCCGAGTGCTAGTCAGGTTCCTGTGCTGAACCATTCTGACCCTTTAAGTAATCAATAAAAGGAGACCATATTCTAATGAATAATTCCTGTTTGTCCAACAGGGAAAATCTGATTCTTTCCACGTTTAAGGTCTCCGTCATTTCTATAATCCACATTTTGATTGTGGGGGCCGTAGGGCCTTTCCAAAATTTTAGAATTAATTTTTTTCCTGTTATTAAACTATAATCCATAAAGTTTCTTTGTATTGTTCTAAATGTTTGATTTAATTCTAATATTCCGAGTATAATTAATTTTGGATCTGGGTCCAATTGTGTGCTGGTTACTTTAGATATTATGCTAAAAATATTTACCCAGAATTTTTTAATTTTTATACAGTTTGCAAACATATGAAATAATGTAGCTTCTAAATGTTGACATTTATCACATTTAGGTGAGATATGTTGGAAAATTTTATGTAGTTTTGTTTTTGAATAGTGTAACCTATGTATTACTTTAAATTGTATTAGAGAATGTCTGGCGTTTAGTGAACACTGATGTATATGTTGCAAACTTTCTTCCCAAGTATCTTTCGTAATTACTTGGTTTAATTCTTTTTCCCATTTTTGTCTGTATAAGTCCGTGGAGGGAATGTCACTGTCTAATAAGATATTATATATATAAGATATTAATTTTTCTGTATTAGGATGTTTGTTCCAACATTCATCAAGAATTTCTGAATTTCTAATTCGAAAATTTTGGGAGTTCGATTTTACATAATCTCTAAGTTGAAGATATCTGAAATAATCATTTCCACGAAGACCATAAGTCTGTTGCAACTCCTGAAATGTCAGAAAGGTGCCTTCCTTATAAAGTTTGTACGTTCTCCCCGTGACCTGCGTGGGTTTTCTCCGGGTGCTCCGGTTTCCTCCCACACTCCAAAGACATGCAGGTTTGTGGGTTAATTGGCTCGGTATAAATGGTAAAATGTGTGGGATAGTGTTAGTGTGCGGGGATTGCTGGTCGGTGCGGACTCGATGGGCCGAAGGGCCTGTTTCTGTGGTGTACCTCTAAAGACTAATGGAAGGAAAAAAGACGGAGGTTACAGAAGCCCTGGAACAGACGGCCCCGTCTTGAGAACAGATGTGGCAGAGACAGAGACACTGGGGGAAGGTAATTAAATGTTGGATCAGCACGTGAAACACACATCCTTCAAATTAGTAAATGACCCAGTCACTGAAACAATAGGGAAACATTCACCCGGTATGAATGAAGACATGTGAAGTGTCTTGACATGTTACATACACACACACAAACATGCACACGCACACACACACACAAATATATACACACACACGCACACGCCCACACACAAATATATACACACACGCACACGCCCACATACACAAATATACACACACACACACGCTCGCACACACACATGCTCGCACACACGCACACACGCACACACACGCTCGCACACACACACACACACACACACACGCTCACACACTCACACACACAAATATACACACGCGCACACACAGGCACGCACACACACACATTCACGCGCACACACACACACGCACACACACACACAAACACACACACACACAAACACGCGCACACACACACACACACACACACACATACACACACACACACACACACACACACACACTCGCAGGGTGACACGGTGGCGCAGCGGTAGAGTTGGTGCCTTACAGCTGCCAGAGTCGTGGGTTTGATCCTGACCACGGATGCTGGTGGTGTGGGACCTCAGGCCTCGGCTCCTCCTGCCCGATGGTAGGGGGTCCGTGATGACAGATGCCTTGTTGAGGCAGCGCCCGGTGTAGATGCTCTCAATGGTGGGGAGGGCTGAGGCCATGATGGACCAGGCCGAGTCCGCCACTCCCTGCCTCCTCCTGCCTCGCTGTGCGGTGGAATTGTCTTACCAGGCCCTCATGCAATCAGTCACGGGACATTCTGCAGTGCCATTGCAAACGTTTGTTCATATATTTGGTGATGAACCAAATCTCTTTAAACCTCTAAGTAAACAGAGAGGGTACGACGGTGGACTTAGTTAAGGAAGGAGAAGCTTGTATTGGACGCAAGGTCCACCAGAGAAGGGTCACCAGGTCAATTCGAGGCAATAGGAGACCTAGCTCGGCGATCGTTTCGCTGAACACCTCCGCTCAGTCCGGCTTAACATACCTGATCTCCCCGTGGCTCAGCACCCTAACTCCCCCTCCCATTCCCAATCTGACCTTTCTGTCCTCCATTGTCAGAGTGAGGCCCAGCACAAATTGGAGGAACAGCACCTCATATTTTGCTTGGGTAGCTTACACCCCAGTGATTTGAACATTGACTTCTCTAACTTCAAATAGCCCTTGCTTTCCCTCTCTCTCTCTCTCTCTCCATCCCCTCCCCTTCCCAGTTCTCCCACCAGTCTCAGTCTCCGACTACATTCTATCTCTAGAATGTCTAGACTACATTCTATCTTTAGGAGGATGAGAGGAGATCTTATCGAAACGTATAAGATTATTAAGGGGTTGGACAAGTTAGAGGCAGGAAACATGTTCCCAATGTTGGGGGAGTCCAGAACCAGGGGCCACAGTTTAAGAATATGGGGTAGGCCACTTAGAACTGAAATGAGGAAAAACCTTTTCAGTCAGAGAGTTGAGAATCTGTGGAATTCTCTGCCTCAGAAGGCAGTGGAGGCCAATTCTCTGAATGCATTCAAGAGGGAGCTAGATAGAGCTCTGAAGGATAGCGGAGTCAGGGGATATGGGGAGAAGGCAGGAACGGGGTACTGATTGAGAATGATCAGCCATGATCACATTGAATGGCGGTGCTGGCTCGAAGGGCCGAATGGCCTCCTCCTGCACCTATTGTCTATTGTCTATTGTCTATTGTCTATCCTCCCTGCTCCCCCCCTGACATCAGTCTGAAGAAGGGTCTCGACCCGAAACGTCACCTAATCCTTCTCCCCAGAGATGCTGCCTGACCCGCTGAGTTACTCCGGCATTTTGTGTCCACCTTCAGTTTCATTTAATTTATAGATACAGCACGTAAACAGGCCGCTCAGCCCACCGGCACGATGACTTGAGGAAGCAAAGCCTCGTGCCTCGGTAAACATTTACGGCACTGAAGTAAAGATGGCTGAAAACTCTAAGTTCTTAGAAGTAAAAGTCACCAGCAATTTGTCCAGGACCAGCCATATTGAAGCAGTGGCCAAGCAAACACACACCAACGCCTCTGTCGCTATAGAAGGCCGAGCAAGTTCGGCATGTCCCCTACAACTCTCACAACACGGTCTGGGAACAGCTCCACCCAAGAACGCAAGAAATTGCAACAAATTGTGGACACAGCCCAGACCATCACAAACCAACCTCCCTTCCACTGACTCCATCTACACCCCACGCTGCCTCGGCAAGGCCAGCAGCCCACACCATCACACAACCAACCTCCCTTCCACTGACTCCATCTACACTTCACGCTGCCTCGGCAAGGCCAGCAGCCCACACCATCACACAACCAACCTCCCTCCCACTGACTCCATCTACACTTCACGCTGCCTCGGCAAGGCCAGCAGCCCAGACCGTCACACAACCAACCTCCCTTCCATTGAGTCAGGCAGCATCTCGAGAGAGAGAGAGAAGGAATGGGTGACGTTTCGGGTCGAGACCCTTCTTCAGACTGATGTCAGGGGGGGAGCAGGCAGGATAGGCAATAGACAATAGACAATAGACAATAGCTGCAGGAGGAGGCCATTCGGCCCTTCGAGCCAGCACCGCCATTCAATGTGATCATGGCTGATCATTCTCAATCAGTACCCCGTTCCTGCCTTCTCCCCATACCCCCTGACTCCGCTATCCTTCAGAGCTCTATCTAGCTCTCTCTTGAATGCATTCAGAGAATTGGCCTCCACTGCCTTATGAGGCAGAGAATTCCACAGATCTCGGGAGAGATACTCCACTGAGTTACTCCAGCATTTTGCGTTTTCCTTTGATTTAAACCAGCATCTGCAGTTTCTTTCCTACTCCCTTCCATTGACTCCATTTATACCTCACGCTGCCTCGGCAAGGCCAGGAGCATCAAGGACCAGTCTCACCCCGGCCACTCCCTCTTCTCCCCTCTCCCATCGGGCAAAAGGACAGAAGTGTGAAAACGCACACCTCCAGATTCAGGGACAGTTTCTTCCCAGCTGTTATCAGGCAACTGAACCATCCTATCACCAACTAGAGAGCGGTCCTGACTTCCCATCTACATCATTGGAGATCTTTGAATTTTCTTCAGTGTTAATTCTTTGCACTAAATGTTGTCCTCTTTATTCTTTATCTTTGCACTGTGGACACCTTGATTATATTCATGTGCAGTCTTTCTTTGGGCCCACACCGGCCAACATGTCCCAGCTACACTAGTCCCACCTGCCTGCGTTTGGCCCATATCCCCCCAAACCCGTCCTATCCACGTGCTTGTCCAAATGTTTCTTAAGCATCGCGGTGGAACCTGCAGTGACAAAAGTACATGACAACAAAAATAAACTAAACTAAAATATCCATGTTCTCCAGAGATGCTGCCAAGTTACTCCAGCACTTTGTGTCTTTTTGTTTTGTAAATTGGCATCTGCAGTTCCTTGTTTCTACAAGCAATGAGAAAACGATGTGGATTTGATGTGGATTTAAGGTGAGGGGGGGGCAGAAGGATGTGAGGGGTGTTGAGAGATGGGGTGGTCTGTGTACAGGACCCTTTGATCGGTGGCGCAGTGGGTAGAGCTGCTGACTGACGGCGCCAGAGACCCGGGTTCGATCCTGACCACGGGTGCTGTCTGCACAGGTAGGTTCTCCCCGTGACCTGCGTGGGTTTTCTCCAACGTCGTACAGGTTTGCAGGTTAATTGGCTTGGTGTTAACATAAAATTGTCCCTCGTGTGTGTGTAGGGTAGTGTCAGTGTGCAGGGATCGCTGGTCGGCGCGGACTCGGTGGGCCGAAGGGCCTGTTTCCGCGCTGTGTCTCTAAACTAAACTAAACTATTAAATCAAATCTCAGTGAGTGGAGTGGTTGTTATAGGTGGGTGAAGTCTACCATCTGCTGGTGGCTGGGCAGACGGGCAGACGAGGAGGAGGAGGGGAGACCATTCCCAGCAAGGACACTGGGCAGTGCCAACATTCGCCAGTCACGGGAAGGCAAAACCATCGCGGTTCCTCACCGAGTGCAGGCAGGTGGCAAAGCTGGCAGAGACTGTCAAACTGAAACATAGAAACATAGAAAATAGGTGCAGGAGTAGGCCATTCGACCCTTCGAGCCTGCACCGCCATTCAATATGATCGTGGCTGATCATCCAACTCAGTATCCCATACCTGCCTTCTCTCCATACCCCCTGATCCCTTTAGCCATAAGGGCCACATCTAACTCCCTCTTAAATATAGCCAATCAACTGGTCTTAACTACCTTCTGTGGCAGAGAATTCCACAGATTCACCACTCTCTGTGTGAAGAAATGTTTTCTCATCTCGGTCCTAAAAGACTTCCCCCTTATCCTTAAGCTGTGACCCCTTGTTCTGGACTTCCCCAACATCGGGAACAATCTTCCTGCATCTAGCCTCTCCAACCCCTTAAGAATTTTGTAAGTTTCTATAAGATCCCCCCTCAGTCTTCTAAATTCCAGCGAGTACAAGCCGAGTCTATCCAGTCTTTCTTCATATGAAAGTCCTGCCATCCCAGGGATCAATCTGGTGAACCTTCTCTGTACTCCCTCTAAGGCTAGAATGTCTTTCCTACTCCCTCTAAGGCTAGAATGTCTTTCCTCAGATTAGGAGACCAAAACATCTATCTATCTATATACTAAAACTCTCGTTTGTTTGTTTGTTTGTTCCTGGACTACAGCCAAAACCATGCACGATAACATGCAGGTGGAGGAGATGAGCTTAACTTGGTTTCATTGGCCATCAACACTGTGGGCTGAAGGGCCTGCTCCTGGCCATGGGGAGAAGGCAGGAGAATGGGGTTAGGAGGGAGAGAGAGATCAGCCGTGATTGAATGGCGGAGTAGCCCTGATGGGCCGAATGGCCTAATTCTACTCTAACCAGGAATGGACTAATTCTATCACTTATTATGGCGAGTCCGAAAACTTGTTGGTTGTAGAAGAAGTTTATTGCAGCCGCAATATTCGAATACAGAGTTAAACAACAAGGTAAAGGACAACCATCAAAAACTTACTGTCTTCTTCGAAGACTTCGCCGAACTGAACATTTCGGACGCCAAAAGCGCACATGACCACGCTGGCCAATCAGCGATGTCGTTCCCTGGACCAATCCCCATGGTCGCGTTCACACGTGACCTCGCTGGCCAATCCGAGGGTTCGACGACCTGGACCATTCTCTATGGTCGCTACATGACCCCCCCCAGAACCCGAGGTGCGGAACCTAGCAGGGAGCCGGATTTCGCGACCATAACGAGTACGGAGAGGGACAGCCTGAACCACAGGAGCCGGGGGTTCCGGACTTGGCGGAACTGCTGGAACGGGAGGTCCTGGAGGAACTGCCGGAACGGGGGGTCCTGGAGGAACTGTCGGAACGGGGGGTCCTGGACTGAGCGGAACTAACGGAGGTCGGCCTCTCCTAGGGGTTTGACCGACCAGGACTGGTTGATCCGGATCCAAATGTGCAGGTTTGAGCCGGGACACCGAGACGAGCTCACTCTTGCCGCACATGTCTAAGGTGAAGGTAGCCGTTCCCTTACGCAAAACCCGGAACGGCCCTTGATAGACCCTCTGCAACGGGGCGCGATGGGAATCTTTTCGCAGAAAAACAAACTCACAGTCCTTCAGGGAAGGCGGTTCATGTACCATGGGACACCCATGACGTGAAGTCGGAACTGGAGCCAGGGAGCCCACCCGTTCCCGGAGAGATGCTAACACTGATGGGACTGTAGGCAGCTGGTCTGAAGGGTCCGGAAACAAATCTCTGGGTACTCGAAGTGCCGAGCCATATACTAGCTCCGCGGACGACGCACCGAGATCTAGCTTAGGAGCAGTCCGGATGCCCAAAAGAACCCAAGGGAGCTGGTCTACCCAGTCCGGGCCTTCAAGCCTTGCACTGAGGGATGCCTTAAGTTGACGGTGGAACCTTTCTACGAGTCCATTTGCCTGGGGGTAATATGCAGTAGTGGGTTGTAACTTGGACCCGTACAGTTCCGCCAGCGCGGCCCAGAGGGACGAAGTGAACTGTGGCCCTCTGTCAGTGGTAATAACTGCCGGGACCCCGAAACGAGCTACCCAATGAAGGGCCAAAGTCCTAGCACAAGACGCTGACGAAATATCAGACAATGGGAAAGCCTCTGGCCACCGGGTGAACCGATCCACCACCGTGAGGAGGTGGGTGTAGCCCCGGGAGGAAGGCAAAGGCCCGACCAAATCCACGTGGATGTGGAAAAAACGAACTGCTGGGACCTCGAAATCCTGTACGGGGGGCTGGACATGGCGCTGGACTTTAGCGGTCTGACAGGGAACGCAGGAACGCGCCCAACCCGCTACCTGTTTCCGTAGGCCATGCCAGACAAACCGAGCTGCTACCAAAGCAGAGGTGGAGCGGATGGACGGGTGCGCCAGCCCATGAATGGCATCGAAAACCCGGCGCTGAAGGGAGGGCGGTACTACCGGCCTGGGACGGGGAAGAGAAACATCGCACCAGACTTTTGTGCCTTCCGACCCACAAGTACCTGGGCCAACTTCAATCCCGAAGTGGTGGACTGGTATGCCGAAGCGGTATCCGCTAGAAGCTGTGCCTCCGCAAGCTCCTGGGGATCCACTTCGCAGTCCACCGCCGAAATAGGGGAAAAAGCAGGTCTAGACAGGGCGTCAGCAATGGCATTAAGCTTACCCGCGACATGACGGACATCGGTGGTAAATTCGGAGATAGCAGTCAGGTGCCGCTGCTGGCGGGCCGACCATGGGTCAGACAATTTAAAAAAAGCAAATGTTAATGGTTTGTGGTCCGTAAAGGCCACAAATGGGCGGCCCTCAAGGAAGTACCTGAAATGACGAACAGCTAAATAGAGAGCCAGAAGCTCTCGGTCAAATGCGCTATACCTCAGCTTAGCCGAATTTAGTTGCCGGCTGAAAAACGCTAAAGGCTGCCAACGGCCACCGACCTGCTGCTCCAGAACCCCACCCACCGCCACGTCAGAGGCGTCAACCGTCAGGGCCGTGGGGGCGGAGGGGCTCGGATGGACCAACATGGTGGCGTCTGCCAAGGCTGCCTTAGCTGCTGTAAAAGCCGACTCTGCGGCCGGGGACCACAACAACTCTACCGGTTTTCCCGCAAGGCATTGGAAGAGTGGGCGCATGACTCGCGCAGCTGCCGGAACGAACCTATGGTAGAAGTTAACCATGTCTACGAACTCCTGTAGCCCTTTTACTGTGGTGGGCCTGGGAAATGCCCGGATAGCCTCCACCTTCTCGGGCAAAGGGGAGGCGCCGGCAGGGGTAATTCTGTGCCCTAGAAAATCAAGAGCAGGAAGGCCGAATTGACACTTGGAGGGTTGGATAATGAGCCCGTGGTCTTGGAGCCGCTGGAACACGGTCCGCAAGTGGGCTTGGTGTTCCTGCACTGAGGGGCTGGCGACCAGGATGTCGTGTAAATAAATAAACAAAAAGGGTAAACCCCGGCCCACGCGGTCCATCAGTCGTTGGAAAGCCTGTGCCGCGTTCTTTAAACCGAAAGGCATACGCAACCATTCAAACAACCCGAACGGAGTAATCGTTGCAGTTTTCTGTATGTCCTCCGGTCGCACCGGAATCTGGTGGTATCCTCGCACCAAATCGATTTTGGAGAACACCACCGCTCCTTCCAGCCCAGACGAAAAGTCCTGTAGGTGCGGTATGGGGTAGCGATCAGCCGTGGTGACAGCATTGAGACGCCGATAATCGCCACATGGTCTCCACCCCCCAGATGCCTTGGAGACCATATGTAACGGCGAGGCCCACGGGCTGTCAGACTGACGGACAATTCCCATTTCCTCCATCTTCCTGAACTCCGCCCGTGCCACCACCAGTTTGTCTGGCGGTAGTCTCCTGGCTCGAGCGAAAACGGGAGGGCCTTCGGTGCGGATGTGATGGACCACGCCGTGCTTGGTCGAAGACGTGTCAAAACGTTGAATGAGCAGCTCTGGAAACTCCGCCAGGATCTCAGCATACGAGTCAGGGGCCGCGACGACGGCCTGGACAGTAGGGCTGGGCGGGGAGGCGATTGTCGGAGCGACGTGCTCATCTCCGGCGGAGGGTCGGAGGTCGTTACCGCGGACATCAGGGACCAGTGAAAAAGCCCAGAGAAAATCTGCGCCCAGGATCGCTTGTCTGACGTCGGCTATGATGAATGGCCATTCGTACGTGCGGAGGCCTAACACAAGGGACATCTTCCGTATACCGAAAGTGCGAATGGGGCTGCCATTAACCGCGATGAGGGTGGGACCTGTCTTACCCGATCTGGTTTCGAGGTCGGTCGGCGGCACTATACTGACGATGGCTCCCGTGTCCACCAAAAATTCTGTGTCCGTGAATCGATCATGGACGTAGAGGCGTCGGTTTTGGCCAATCGTAACTGCCCCTATGTACGATCGGCCGATGCATTTCCCGCGAAGGTACAAGGCGAGCGGCAGTTGCGGGATTCGCTACCCCATCGTAGGTGATAATAGCACCAGCTGCGCTTGTGCGGATCTTTTTGGCGGGCTTTCGGAGAATTGGCGGGAGACGCGGCGCCATCTTGATGTCGCTGTGGCGTGGTCACTGATGTCGAGACCTTGTTGATCGAACCGCTTGCCTTGTTTATAGCCGCTATGAGCGCGTCCGCTTTCGCTGCATATGCTTCGGGGTCCTTAAAAGAACAATCCGTGAGCAGCAGTCGGACATCCTCAGGGAGCTTCTCTCGGAATGCCTGTTCGAACATAGGGCAATCCGTATGCTCACCGGCTAGCATCATCATTTCGGACATGAGAACGGAAGGTGAACGCTTGCCGCGCTTAACTCCGGTGTGCCCGGCGCGGCCATCAACAACGAGGCGTCGTGTTCCTGCATAGTCGGTGATCGTCCAGATCACGTCGGGGTCACCAATATGGCGAGTCCGAAAACTTGTTGGTTGTAGAAGAAGTTTATTGCAGCCGCAATATTTGAATACAGAGTTAAACAACAAGGTACAGGACAACCATCAAAAACTTACTGTCTTCTTCGAAGACTTCGCCGAACTGAACATTTCGGGCGCCAAAAGCGCACATGACCACGCTGGCCAATCAGCGATGTCGCTCCCTGGACCAATCCCCATGGTCGCGTTCACACGTGACCTCGCTGGCCAATCCGAGGGTTCGACGACCTGGACCATTCTCTATGGTCGCTACATTATGGCCTTATGACCTTTGCTTTACTGTTCTGTGTACAAAAGATAAACTTACTTAAAGAGAATGCACTGACAATTCACAAGACTGTTCCTTAGTTTAGAGATATAGCACAGAAACAGGCCCTTCGGCCCAACGAGTCTGCACCGACCAGCGATCCCCACACACTAACACTATCCGACACCCACCAGGGACAATTTACACAGGGGGCGCAGTGACCTCCTCCCCTCCACAGGGGGCGCTGTGAACTCCCTCCACAGGGGGCGCTATGAGCTCCTCCTCTCCACAGGGGGCGCTGTGACCTCCACTCCACAGGGGGCGCTATGAGCTCCTCCCCTCCACAGGGGGGCACTGTGACCTCCCTCCACATTGGGCGCTGTGACCTCCCTCCACAGGGGAGGCTGTGACCTCCTCCCCTCCACAGTGGGCGCTGCGACCTTCCCTCCAAAGGGGGCGCTGTGACCTCCTCCCCTCCACAGGGGGCGCTATGACCTCCCTCCACAGGGGGCGCTGTGACCTCCCTCCACAGGGGGCGCTGTGAGCTCCTCCCCTCCACAGGGGGGGCTGTGACCACCTCCCCTCCACAGGGGGCGCTGCGACCTCATCCCCTCCACAGGGGCGCTGTGACCTCCTCCCCTCCACAGGGGGCGCTGTGATCTCCCTCCACAGGGGTTTATATCAAAGGTGTTTATTCACAAAATGCTGCAGTAACTCAGCAGGTCAGGCAGCATCTCAGAAGAGAAGGAATGGGTGACGTTTCGGGTCCAGACCCTGCAGTTATTTTCTTATACTCCCTCCACAGGGAGCGCTGTGACCTCATCCCTTCCACAGGGGGCGCTATGAGCTCCTCCTCTGCACAGGGGGCGCTATGAGCTCCTCCTCTGCACAGGGGGCGCTGTCACCTCCCCTCCACAGGGGGCGCTGCGGCGAGGAGGATAGTCGTTGCTCCGGGAGACGGGCGGGCGGGCGGTCGGTCGGACGAACGGCGGCTTCTCCTTCTCTGCGGACCGGGACCGGGACCAGGTACCTGAGGCGACGGGGGCGGGGGTTGGTTACGAGGCCGGGGCTCTGGGCGCTGGCGCTTCATTCCAGGCCCGCTCGGCTCTTAAAGGGACCGCGTCTCCCCAGGAACAGGCCCTTCGGCCCACTACCTCGCTCCGTGCTCAACACCTCCACACACGCCCGGAGAACCGTCATCGCCCGGAACGTCGTCACCCGTTCCTTCTCTCCACCACAGACGCTGCCTGAGCCGCTGAGTTAGTTACTCCGGCATCTTGTGTCCACCTCCACATGGCTCAGGCCTTCAATTCTTCACAAAAGACTTCGCAAAATGGACCACCCCCACCCCACCCCCACCCCACCCCCACCCCACCCCCACCCCACCCCCACCCTCACCCCACCCCCACCCCACCCCACCCCCACCCCACCCCCACCCCCACCCCCACCCCCACCCCACCCCCACCCCACCCCACCCTCACCCCACCCCACCCTCACCCCACCCCACCCTCACCCCACCCCACCCTCACCCCACCCCACCCTCACCCCACCCCCACCCCCACCCCCACCTCACCCCACCCCCACCCCCACCCCCACCTCACCCCACCCCCACCCCCACCCCCACCCCACCCCACCCCACCCCACCCCACCCCCACCCCCACCCCACCCCCACCCCACCCCCACCCCACCCCACCCCCACCCCCACCCCACCCCCACCCCACCCCACCCCCACCCCACCCCACCCCCACCCCCACCCCCACCCCCACCCCCACCCCCACCCCCACCCCACCCCCACCCCCACCCCACCCCACCCCCACCCCACCCCCACCCTCACCCCACCCTCACCCCACCCCACCCCCACCCTCACCCCACCCTCACCCCACCCCACCCTCACCCCACCCTCACCTCACCCCACCCTCACCCCACCCTCACCCCACCCCACCCCACCCTCACCCCACCCTCACCCCACCCCACCCCACCCTCACCCCACCCTCACCCCACCCCACCCTCACCTCACCCCACCCTCACCCCACCCTCACCCCACCCCACCCTCACCTCACCCCACCCTCACCCCACCCTCACCCCACCCCACCCCACCCTCACCCCACCCTCACCCCACCCCACCCTCACCCCACCCCACCCTCACCCCACCCTCACCCCACCCCACCCTCACCCCACCCCACCCTCACCCCACCCCACCCTCACCCCACCCTCACCTCACCCCACCCTCACCCCACCCTCACCCCACCCCACCCCACCCTCACCCCACCCTCACCCCACCCCACCCTCACCCCACCCCACCCTCACCCCACCCTCACCCCACCCCACCCTCACCTCACCCCACCCTCACCCCACCCTCCCCCCACCCCACCCCACCCCACCCTCACCCCACCCTCACCCCACCCCACCCCACCCTCACCCCACCCCACCCTCACCCCATCCTCACCTCACCCCACCCCACCCTCACCCCACCCCACCCTCACCCCACCCTCACCCCACCCTCACCCCACCCTCACCCCACCCCACCCCACCCTCACCCTCACCCCACCCCACCCTCACCCCACCCCACCCCACCCCACCCCACCCCACCCTCACCCCACCCCACCCCACCCTCACCCCACCCCCACCCCACCCCCACCCTCACCCCACCCTCACCCCACCCCCACCCCACCCTCACCCCACCCCCACCCCACCCTCACCCCACCCCACCCCACCCCACCCTACCCTCACCCCACCCTCACCCCACCCCACCTCACCCCACCCTCACCTCACCCCCACCCCACCCTCACCCCACCCTCACCCCACCCCACCCCACCACAACATGACATGTTCTGCTCAAATCTCCAGTCTCCCTCACTAACTCATTGACTGGATGTCCACACAAGAGGGTGGTGGGTGTATGGAACAAGCTGCCAGAGGAGGTAGTTGAGGCTGGGACTATCCCATCGTTTAAGAAACAGTTAGACAGGTACATGGATAGGACAGGTTTGGAGGGATATGGACCAAGCGCAGGCAGGTGGGACTAGGGTAGCTGGGACATGTTGGCCGGTGTGGGCAAGTTAAGTTGGGCCGAAGGGCCTGTTTCCACACTGTATCACTGTATGACCTGTTGCAGGAAGGAACTGCAGACGCTGGTTTAAACCGAAGGTAGACACAAAGTGCTGGAGTAACTCAGCGGGTCAGGCAGCATCTGTGGAGAGAAGGAATGGGTGACGTTTCGGGTCGAGACCCTTCTTCAGACTCTTTGAGATTTTGATACTCTTTGACGTTTTGAGATGCTGCCTGACCTGTTGAGGTACTGCAGTTTTTTGTGTCTATCTTGTATATCATATCATATCATATATATACAGCCGGAAACAGGCCTTTTCGGCCCACCAAGTCCGTGCCGCCCAGCGATCCCCGTACATTAACACTATCCTACACCCACTAGGGACAATTTTTACATTTACCCAGCCAATTAACCTACATACCTGTACGTCTTTGGAGTGTGGGAGGAAACCGAAGATCTCGGAGAAAACCCACGCAGGTCACGGGGAGAACGTACAAACTCCTTACAGTGCAGCACCCGTAGTCAGGATCGAACCTGAGTTCTCCGGCGCTGCATTCCCTGTAAAGCAGCAACTCTACCGCTGCGCTACCGTGCGCGGACTCGGTGGGCCGAAGGGCCTGTTTCCGCACTGTATCTCTAAAAATCTTTTTTTTTAAATTTTAATCTAAACCAAATTCCACCATAGCAGAATCTAAATTAAAAATAGTTTAATCAATCCAGAATCGCAGGTTTGAGTAGCAGTGACCATGAAGTGAAAGGGTTAGTTACTCAGGTCTGTTGGAGAAGGATCCTCCTCCATCGACTGTGTCCAGGGTCCCCGACAGTCCTTTCAGGTTAGACATAGGTTCACATCCCCCTCCCCAGGTACCTTCCCCAGCAACTGCAGGAGACGCCACACCTGTCCCGATACCTCCCCCCTCGACTGTGCCCAGGGACCCTGACAATCCTTTCAGGTTAGGCAGAGGTTCACTTGCACCTCCTCCAACCTCATCTACTGTATCCGCTGTACAAAATGTGGACTCTTGTACATCGGCGAGACCAAATGCAGACCGGGCGATTGTTTCCCTGAACACCTTCGCTCAGCCCGCCTGAACTTACCTGATCTCCCAGTTGCTAAACACTTTAATTCTCCTTCCCATTCCCACACTGACCTTTCTGTCCTGGGCCTCCTCCATTGTCAGAGTGAGGCTAAGTGCAGATTGGAGGAACAGCATCTCATATTTCTCTTGGGCAGCTTGGAATGAATATTGATTTCTCTAACTTCAAGTAACCCCAGCATTCCCTCTCTCTCCATCCCTCCCCCACCCAAGTCGCACCAGGTTTCCGTTCTCACCTAGCAAACAGCTAACTGTTTCCTTTATCATCGTTATGTTTTTGCATATCTATCATTCATTTGGTTTCATTTCATTCATATCTTTCATTCAAAATGCTGGAGTAACTCAGCGGGACAGGCAGCATCTCTGGAGAGAAGGAATGGGTGACGTTTCAGATCGAAACCCTTCTTCATTCTGATCCGCTGAGTTACTCCGACATTTTGGGTCTATCTTTAATTACTAACTTACTTCTCTATCAGACACCGTGGCATTGTAATATATTACACGTCATTATTTAATTATATGGACTAAACGATGCGTCTCATCACATCTGCAACCAAAGCAAATTCTCAAACTGGCTAAATTGGAGCCCTTCTTCCCCGGAAGCTGTTGTTGACCTCACTGCAACATCTCGTTACCTCTCCACTGTTTCTGAACTGTTAGTCCAGTGGTTCCGACATTTTCCTTGACCTCCGTCCCCATTCATTTCTTGGGGTAGGCCATTTAGAATGGAGATGAGGAAAAACCTTTTCAGTCAGAGAGTTGTAAATCTGTGGAACTCTCTGCCTCAAAAGGCAGTGGAGGCCAGTTCTCCGAATGCATTCAAGAGAGAGCTGGATAGAGCTCTTAAGGATAGCGGAGTCAGGGGGTATGGGGAGAAGGCAGGAACGGGGTACTGATTGAGAATGATCAGCCATGATCACATTGAATGGTGCTGCTGGCTCGAAGGGCCGAATGGCCTCCTCCTGTACCTATTGTCTATTTTCACACCTTACCCATCCATATCTCTGTGTCTCCCTCCCCCCCCCCAACTCAGTCTAAAGAAGGGTCTCGACCCGAAACCTTTGCTTCTCTCCAGAGATGCTGCCTGTCCCGCTGAGTTACTCCAGCGTTTTGTGTCTATTCCCCCACAGTTTGCTGGTGTGTTGTGCCTCTACCCGACAGCACAGCGGGCAGCTCCTCTACAGCAGCATGTCGGACTGGCGCTCGCACTATCACAATGAGGATGCGGAAGATCAGGATGATGCCGAGGACAATGAAGGTACAGCAGCAGCAGCACATCACTGCACGCTCACACCGCCCCTTGGTGAAAGGCAACCGCACGCAGGGAACACGCTTCATGCACAGTACACACTAGTCTAGTCTAACAAAATAACTGCAGATGCTGCTACAAATCGAAGGTATTTATTTCACAAAATGCTGGAGTAACTCAGCGGGTCAGGCAGCATCTCAGAAGAGAAGGAATGGGTGACGTTTCGGGTCGAGACCCTTCTTCAGTCTCGACCCGAAATGTCACCTAGTCTAGTTTAGTCTACTTTAGAAATACAGTGCGGAAACAGGCCCTTCGGCCCACCGAGTCCGCGCCGACCAGCAATCCCCACATACTAACTATCCTACACACACTAGGGACAATTTACACACACACCAAGCCAATTAACCTACAAACCTGTATGTCTTTGGAGTGTGGGAGGAAACCGCAGATCTCATAGAGTCATAGATTGATACAGTGTGGGAACAGGCCTTCGGCCCAACTTGCCCACGCCAGCCAACAATGTCCCAGAGGAAGCCCATCTCGGACAAAGCCCACGTGGTCACGGGGAGAACGTACAAACACCATACAGACAGCACCCATAGTCAGGATCAAACTCTGGTCTCCGGTGCTGTAAGGCAGCAACTCTACCGCTGCGCCACCGTGCCGCACTGCTGTGCCATAGTCGATGATGCTTTCACCAGCACACACTTGTCATGTGTTCAGGTGGTGTTTTGGATCGGGACCCTTCGTCAGACTGAAGAAGGGCCCCGACCCGAAACCCATCACCTATCCATGTTCTCCAGAGATGCTGTCAGACCCGCTGAGCTACTCCGGTATTTTGTGTCTTTCTTTGGTGTAAACCAGCCTCTGCCGTTCGTTCCTGTGAAGGAAGGAGTTCCTGTGAAGGGTCCCGACCAGAAACGTCACCCATCCGTTTCCTCCAGAGATGCTGCCTGACCCGCTGAGTTACTCCAGCACTCTGTATCCATCTTCTCTGCAGTTCCTTGTTATTACATTATAGATTGTGATGTAGTCAGAGGGAGGTGAATCTGTGGAACTCATTGCCACAGACAGTTGTGGAAGCCGAGTCAATGGATATTTTGAAAGCAGAGATAGATAGATTCTTGATTGATACGGGTGTCAGGAAGGCAGATGGGTAGAAGGCAGGAGAAAGAGGTTGAGAGGGAAAGATAGATCAGCCATGATTGAATGGCAGAGTAGACTTGATGAGCCAAATGGCCTAATTCTGCTCCTATCACTTATGAACATGAATTATGTGTTTGTTCTTCTTTCAGAGGAATTTAAGTTAGTAGGAAGGGACAGTTTAATCTTCCTCATTGATGCCTCGGAATGCATGTTTGAAGTGGACCGTGAAACGGACATTTCTCCGTTTGACATGACGTTACAGGTAAGAAGCGTGCTCGCTATAATCCACTAGCCCCCTGAAGCCATCGCCTTTAACTCTGGCAGGTACAGAACCACTAATGCAAAGGCAGTGAGCGGAAGTGGGAGAAATACAAAATTAATTTTGGCGTCGCCTACCTGGTAGCTGCAGCTTTCCATGAATAAACCATCCCAATTGCACCTCATATTTCGCCTGGGCAGCTTGCAGCCCAGTGGTATGAACATCGACTTCCCCAACTTTAGATAGTTCCTCTGTCCCTCTCTTCCCCTCCTCCTTCCCAGATCTCCCTCTATCTTCCTGTCTCCACCTATATCCTTCCTTTGTCCCGCCCCCCTGACATCAGTCTGAAGAAGGGTCTCGACCCGAAACGTCACCCATTCCTTCTCTCCTGAGATGCTGCCTGACCTGCTGAGTTACTCCAGCATTTTGTGAATAAATACCTTCGATTTGTACCAGCATCTGCAGTTATTTTCTCATACAATGTATATCAAGAGTGTTTAATTGTCACATGCTCTGACAACAGACTATTAATTTCCTCCTTGCAGCAGTGTTACAGGTCTGTGAACACAGTACACATAGATAATATATAATAATAAAGCTAAAAATTCAATAAACTAATAACCCAAAAACGAGTGTAAAAAAGCTCGACATACTTTAATCTTCCTGAACAATAGCAGCCCGGTGGCGCAGTGGTAGAGCTACTGCCTCACAGCGCTGGGGACCGGGTTCGATCCTGGCTACAGGTGCTTGTCCGCACGTAGTTTGTACGTTCTCCACGTGATCAGCACTGGTTATCTCCGACATCTTCAGTTTCCTCCCACACTCCAAAGACGTGCAGGTTTATAAGTTAATTGGCTTGGTGGAAATGAAAAATTGTCCCTGGTGTGTGTAGGATAGTGTTAGTGTCGCTGGTCGGCGCGGACTCAGTGGGGAGGCGAGGGGCCTGTTTCCACGCTGTATCTCTAAAACTTAACAAGAACCTAAAGCAGTGGCGTTGATGGACTTTCTTTACGATTGGCATCAATGTGAGTCCGTCACCGTGCCCATCGGAAACCATAACCACTGCGTCACTAATGTTCTCAACGATTTTAATTAATTCATTCATTAACGCCAGGCACGACGCAGATCTTCACAGGTAGGCACGCCCAGGAACTGGACACTGACCGATCTTGCTCAGGAACAGTTGTGGGGCGTGTGGATTGCACACTGACACTGTTAACTGAGAGCATCTGTTGTTGGAGTAGAGTGGAGGATGCTGCTTTGCAATCTCTTGACTAGAAAGTATTAGAAAGTGAAAATGGTTAGTTCTTTCACCTTGATTCGCACAGAGTTCAACGTCAGGAAAACAGCAGCAAAGCGGGCATGAGGTCTCACGGACGATTACACCTGTCTTGATACCCAGTGACTGGGTGAGGCAGTGAAGGTAGACACACAAGACTGGAGTAACTCAGCGGGGCAGGGAGTATCTCTGGATAGAAGGAGTTCCTTCTCTCCAGAGATGCCGCCTGTCCCGCTGAGTTACTCCAGCATTTCCTGTCTATCTTCAATGTAAATAGACAATAGGTGCAGGAGGCCATTCGGCCCTTCGAGCCAGCAACACCATTCAATGTGATCATGGCTGATCATTCTCAGTCGTCAAGTTTATTTGTCACATACACATACACGATGTGCAGTGAAATGAAAGTGGCAATGCCTGCGGATTGTGCACAAAAAAGAATGACAGTTACAGCATATAAATAAAGTTAATAAAGTTAATATAGAGAAGACAAAAATTTAGTCCCTGGAGTTATAAACGTTAACAGTTCTGATGGCCTGTGGGAAGAAACACCGTCTCATCCTCTCCGTTTTCACAGCGTGACAGCGGAGGCGTTTGCCTGACCGTAGCAGCTGGAACAGTCCGTTGCTGGGGTGGTAGGGGTCCCCCATAATGTTACTGGCTCTGGATCTGCACCTCCTGATGTATAGGTCCTGCAGGGGGGCGCTTCCGCAAACTCACTGACGTCTCTGGAACTTGCAGTACCCCGTTCCTGCCTTCTCCCCATACCCCCTGACTCCACTATCCTTAAGAGCTCTATCTAGCTCTGTTTAGTAAACCAGCATCTGTAGTTCCTTCCTACACATTGGGCTAGGCAACGTTTGCTCGCAAAATGGTTACGTAACTTGACCATTGATCCAAAAGTCTAAACTCATCAAGGCATCCGAGTTCAAATCCCACTTTGGAAACTGGGAAATTTACACTTGTGTTATTATATTGATCTGGCTTTAAATGAAAATAGCAGCAATAACCATGAACTAACTAGATTTCTGTCAATTCAACCCCGTTAATAATGTCACCACTGGGTCTGGCCGGCCTGCGTACGACTCCAAAATTGGCTCAGAAGGACGGTGCGGTGACGCAGCGGGTAGAGCTGCTGCCTCACAGCGCCATAGACCCGGGTTTGATCCTGACCACGGGTGCTGTCTGCGTAGAGTTTGCACCTTCTCCCCGTGACCATGTGGGTCTTCTCCATGTGCCCCTGGCTCCAAAGATTTGCAGGTTAATTGGCTTCTGTAAGTTGTCCCTAGTGTGTAGGGTAGAGCTAATGTACGGGTGATGGTTGCTCAGCCCGGACTCCACGCTGTACCTCTAAACTAAACTAAATCGTTCATAAGTTCCAGGAGCTGAATTAGGCCTTTTGGCCCATCGTCTACTCTGCCGTTCAATCGTGGCTGATATAAATTGTCCCGCCCCATCCCCTGACATCAGTCTCGTCCCGAAAAGTCACCCATTCAATAGACAATAGGTGCAGGAGGAGGCCATTCGGCCCTTCGAGCCAGCACCGCCATTCAATGTGATCATGGCTGATCATTCTCAATCAGTACCCCGTTCCTGCCTTCTCCCCATACCCCCTGACTCCGCTATCCTTAAGAGCTCTATCCAGCTCTCTCTTGAATGCATTCAGAGAATTGGCCTCCACTGCCTTCTGAGGCAGAGAATTCCACAGATTCACAACTCTCTGACTGAAAAAGTTTTTCCTCATCTCAGTTCTAAATGGCCTACCCCTTATTCTTAAACTGTGGCCCCTTGTTCTGGACTCCCCCAACATTGGGAACATGTTTCCTGCCTCTAACGTGTCCAACCCCTTAATAATCTTATACGTTTCGATAAGATCTCCTCTCATCCTTCTAAATTCCAGTGTATACAAGCCTAGTCGCTCCAGTCTTTATTATCCCGCCCCATCCCCTGACATCAGTCTCGTCCCGAAAAGCACCCATTCCTTCTCTCCCGAGATGCTGCCTGACCCGCTGAGTTACTCCAGCATTTTGTGTCCACCTTCTGTCAACTCCATTCTCCTGTCTTGTCTCCGTAACGCTCCCCAGCATTTGAGGTGAAGGGGTGGATGGGTAATGCATGGTGTTGTTGATTAGCTGTGGCACTGTTGGTGATTGACGTGACTCTGTTTTGCTCGCAGTGTGCCCACAAGGTGTACACCAGCAAAATCATCAGCAGTGACCATGACCTCCTGGCGGTTGTCTTCTTCGGCACTCGAAAGCACAAGAACTCTGTTGACTTCAAGCACATCTATGTCCTCCATGACCTGGACACTCCAGGTAGGTTCACCTGCCAGATCCAGGCCCCACTCTGTTTGAACCCAGGTATGGCGTGTTCCTTGCAGTGTCCTTTCCCCATTCTTTGTAATCTCCTTTAGTTTAGTTTAGAGATGCCGCGCAGACACAGGCCCTTCGGCCCACCTAGTCTGTGCCACCCAGCGATCACCGTACACTAGCACTATCCTACACACATGGGGGATCATTTACAATTTTTATTGAAGCTGATTAACCTGCACGTGGGAGAAAACCGGAGCACCCGGGGAAAGCCCACGCAGTCACGGGGTGAACGTACAAACTCTGTACAGACAGCACCCGTAGTCGGGATGGAACCCGGGTCTCTGGCGCTGTGAGGCAGCGACTCTACCACTGTGCCGCTCTGGCCGATGGAGTTGCTGAAGCAGGCCGTGATGCAAGCAGTCAATACGCTCTCTATCCACAAACAGGACTGCAGTTACAACCAAGAAATCTGCTTCATGATGTTGCCTGAGGAATAATTCCAAGGTATTATTTTCACGAGTCGCTTTAAGAGCACCGCATTAGCTGTGAAATGATACAGGATGTCCAGAGTTTAAGAAAGATAATTCATGATAATTCATGATTGCGACTGTTTTCAATTTGCTTTTGCACAGGTCCCATTCACCACTCGCTTCTTCCTCCCCATTTCCTTCAGCCGATTCAGTGTTCAGTTTCTGCATCAACCACAAATTGTGCACTTCTCACTCCTTCACACCTTGTGTGAAGACATTTCTTTGCCCAATGAGAAATCTGGCTTTAGTTTTTACTTTAGTTTAGAGATACAGCACGGAAACAGGCCCTTCGGCCCACCGGGTCGGCGCCGACCAGCGATCCCCGCACGCTAACACTATCCTACACACGTTAGAGACAATTTACAAATACACTAAGCCAATTAACCTACATACCTGTGGAGTGTGGGAGGAAACTGAAGATCTCGGAGAAAACCCACCAGGTCCCGGGGAGAACGTACAAAGTCCGTACAGACAGCACCCGTAGTCGGGATCGAACCCAGGTCTCCAGTGCTGTGAGGCCGCAACTCTACCGCTGCGCCACCGTGCCTCCCTTTAACTCTACCGCTACACCACCCCGGCATTTAAATTTGTTTCAGTAGCTCATCCTAGCTGTTGGCCACATTCTGTTTCTGCCAATCCCATCCCTTTCCTTTTATGAACATTACATCATTCTCTTCTCTTACTTTAGAAACTAGAACAAGCTACAGCTCATCATAGTTTGTACTTTCGGACATTAGATGAACAAGGAACACCATCTTCAATGGAGACATAGTTATTTATGACATTCTGCTCTTGTATCAGTGCATTTCATTTATTTCCTGCTTGCGTCAAAATACGCTCAATCACTTACTAAGGAAGGCCATACCTAAATTATAGACTAACTTCAAAAATATGGGGTCCAAGTCCCTCGCTCCCTGAAAGTGGCAACACAAGTAGATAGAATGATAAAGAAAGTATATGGTATGCTTCAGCTTATTGGGCAGGGCATTGAAGATAAGATTCAGGGAGCCATTTTGTAGTTTAATAGGACTTTGATTCGGCCCATTTGGAGTATGGCTTGCAATTCTGGCCACTCCATTACAGCAAGGATGGGAAGGCTTTTGGATAGGGTACAGAAGAGGTTTACCAGAATGCTGAAGAGAGACTCAAAGTGCTGGAGTAATTCAGTGGGTCATGAGAAAAAGAATGGGTGGCGCTTCGGGTCGGAACCATTTACAGCAGTGCTTCTTAAACTGGTGAATGGTTCACCCAAGGGTGAATGAAATTATTTTGGGGTGAATGAAACCAGGGGGGTGAATGAAGGGTGAATGACTTAATATATATAAAATTATACACAAGGGAGAACGAGACGAAAATTACCAAAAAGCATAAGAAAATGTAGTCGAGGGTGAATGAAATTTTGTGATAAAGACTCACGGATGAATGAGACTGAAATAGTTTAAGAAGCACTTATTTACCGTATCAGAAAGCCTCCTGGATCAGTGGGTGTTACCTGTAAGGAGAGTTGGGACAAGGTCCGAGGTTGAGAGGAGACCCGAGTACATAGAGTTATGTGAGATAACGTGTACAATGAAGTATTATGAAGAGGATGGACAGTCAGAACTTTTTTCCCCAGAGTAGAAATGTCAAGGACTGCAGGGCAAAACGTTATGGTGAGAGGGGGAAAGTTTAAAGGAGATGTGTGGGGCAAGTTTTTTAGACGGAGCATAGCGGGGGCCAGGGGTGGTGGAGGAGGCAGATACGATAGTGGTGTTGAGGCTTTTAGGTAGAGATATGCATCACATGTAGGCAGAGGAGATCAGCATCTGTATCTCCTTCCTACACACTCAATCTGGGTCTCACTCACTCAGGGGAGAAGGGTCTCGACCCGAAACGTCACCTATTGCTTTTCTCCAGAGATGCTGCCTGACCCGCGGAATTGCTGCAGAACCTAGCGTCTACCTTCAGTGCAAACCAGCATCTGCGGTTCCTTCCGACACAGTATCAAGCGTCTGTCTATCTATCTGTCTGGAAACAGGTGCCAAGCGAGTGGTGGAACTGGATCGGTACCAAGGCGAGAAGGGGAACAAGATGTTCAGGGAGGACCTAGGCCACAGCCGGGACGTCTCGGTGGGAGAGGCGCTGTGGGCCTGTTCCAACCTCTTCAGCGACGTCAGGCTCAAGCTGAGCCACAAGCGCATCATGCTGTTCACCAACGACGATGACCCTCACGCCAACGACAGCTCCAAGGCACGCATGGCCAGAACCAAGGCCAGCGACCTCCGTGAGACAGGTGGGTGGCTGCCCCCGCTGCTATGCAAGCAATAATATCTGTACGACGCAGTCTGCCAGCCACTACAACAGTAACACCACACGCTGTTCAGTCTAGCACACTGCACAGCAGTAATACACAGCATAATTCATAGAAGCATGGAAAACAGGTGCAGGAGTAGGCTATTCAGCCCTGCAGCCAGCACCGACCGCCATTCAATATGGCTGATCATCCAAAATCAATGCCCCGTCCCTGCTTTCTCCCCATATCCCTTGATTCCGTTAGCCCAAAGAGCTAAATCAAATTCTCTTTGAAAACATCCAGGTTGTGTGAGTGGGCAGATGCAGTATAATATAGATAAATGTAAGGTTATCCGCTTTGGCGGCAAAAACAAGGAGGCAGATTATTATCTCAATAGTGTCAGGTTAGGTAAAGGGGAAGTGGAGCAAGACCTGGGTGTCCTTGTATACCAGTCACTGAAGGTTGGCGTGCAGGTACAGCAGGCAGTGAAGAAAGCTAATGTCATGTTGGCCTTCATAACGAGAGGATTTCAGTATCGGCGTAAAGAGGTTCTTCTGCAGTTGTGTTGGACCGTGGTGAGACCACATCTGGAGCATTGCGTACAGTTTTGGTCTCCTAATTTGAGGAAGGACATCCTTGTAATTGAGGCAGTGCAGTGTAGGTTCACAAGATTGATCCCTGGGATGGCGGGACTGTCATATGAGGAAAGATTGAAAAGACTAGGCTTGTATTCACTGGAGTTTAGAAGGATGAGGGGATCTTATAGAGACATATAAAATTATAAAAGGACTGGATGAGCTAGATGCAGGAAAAATGTTCCCAATGTTGGGGGAGTCCAGAACCAGGGGCCACAGTCTTAGAATAAAGGGGAGGACATTTAAAACTGAGGTGAGAAGGAACTTTTTCACCCAGAGAGTTGTGAATTTGTGGAATTCTCTGCCACAGAGGGCAGTGGAGGCCAAATTACTGGATGGATTTAAGAGAGAGTTAGATAGAGCTCTGGGGGCTAGTGGAATCAAGGGATATGGGGAGAAGTTGGGCACAGGTTACTGATTGTGGATGATCAGCCATGATCACAATGAATGGTGGTGCTGGCTCGAAGGGCCGAATGGCCTCCTCCTGCACCTATTTTCTATGTTTCTAATTGCCCTCCACTGCCTTTGTGACAGAGAATTCCACAGATTCTCAACTCTCCGGGTGAAAAGGTTTTTCCTCATCTCAGTGTTAAATTCATACAAAATCACTGCTGAATATTCCAGAGCATTTTGCAGCAGTATCGGAATAGATGAGCACTGAAATGTGAAGTGATGTAGAGATCTGGGAGAAAGCGGAAATCAGGCTTGCTTGGATGTTGGATGTTCATAAGTGATAGGAGCAGAATTGGGCCATTCGGCCCATCAAGTCTACTCCACCATTCAATCATGGCTGATATACCTTCTCCCCATAACCCCTGACACTGACATCCGTACTAATCAAATTAGTATTGTTGAAGGTGAGGTCACTTGAGTCTTGTAAAAGAAGTAGTGGAACTTCTGGTGAAGAATTGGATTTAACTAGTAACTTAAGGAAGGCATATATTCACAAAATGCTAGAGTAACTCAGCAGGTCAGGCAGCATCTCAGGAGAGAAGGAATGGGTGACGTTTTGGGTTGAGACGTCTGAAGAAGGGTCTGGACCCGAAATGTCACCCATTCCTTCTCTCCTGAGATGCTGCCTGACCTGCTGAGTTACTCCAGCATTTTGTGAATAAATACCTTCGATTTGTACCAGCATCTGCAGTTATTTTCTTATAGTAACTTAAGGAAGGAGATTGAGAGGGAGTGATGAGGAAGGAATTCCAAAGCGTTTGGAATTCCCTCAAATATCACTTCGTTTAGTTTAGAGATACAGCGTGGAAACAGGCCCTTCAGCCCACCATGTCCACACCGACCAGCGATCCCCACACATTAATACTATCCCAAGCCAATTAACCTACAAGCCTGTACGACTTTGGAGAGTGGGAGGAAACCAAAGATCTCGGAGAAAACCCACGCAGGTCACATGGAGAACGTACAAACTCCGTACAGACAAGCACCCTACGTCAGGATGGAACCCGGGTCTCCGGTGCTGCAAGTGCTGTAAGGCAGCACCTCTACCGCTGCGCCACCGTGCAGCCCTTAGGGGGTAAAGCTGTAGGGCTTGTGGCAGCCTGTAGCTGGCGTGTTGACGATGGTTTACCCCTGCCGTTGTTTAGGTATCATCCTCGACCTGTTGCACCTGAGGAAGCTTGGTGGGTTCGACAAGTCGCTCTTCTACTGTGACATTGAGAGCCAGTCGGCGGATGAAGATGTGGGCATTCAGGTCAAGGAATCGGCCAAAGTGGACGACCTGCTTCGGAAAATCTGGGCCAAGGAATACAAGAAAAGAGCGGTCACCAGGTCAGCCACCTCAGGCTGAGCTTCTCCTGGCTCCTAAAACACCTGCGGTTCCTGATCCCTCTCCCTCTTTAGGGTGGACCGTGACACACGTGTCTAAGATTATGTCTCGGTGCAGAATCAGGCCTTACGGCCCATCGAGTCAACTCTGCATTAGTGGTGCTGTATCTGCCAGAGCTAAAGGCGATGGGGGCAGGTGGATTAGAGCGACCTGCTTCTTACCTGTATCGTCATGTCAAACGGTGACATGTCTTAAACGGACATGACGATACATGTTCACTTCAAACATGCATCAATGAGGAAGATTAAACTGTCCCTTCCTGCGAACTTAAATTCCTCTGAGAGAACAAACACATAATTCATAAGTGAGAGGAGCAGAATTAGGCCATTCGGCCCATCAAGCCTACTCCGCCATTCCATCATGGCTGACATATCTTTCCCTCTCAACCCCAATCTCCTGCCTTCTCCCCGTAACCCCTTGACATCCTTACTAATCAAGAATCTGTCAATCTCTGCCGTACAAATATCCACTGACTTGGCCTCCACAGCCGTCTGTGGCATTGAGTTCCACAGATTCACCACCCTCTCGCTAAAGAAATCCCTTCTCATCTCCTTTCTGAAGGAACGTCCTTTCATTCTGAGGTTGTGGCGTCGGGTGCTAGTGGAAACACCCTCTCCACATCCACTGTATCCAGACTTTGCACTATCCGGTAAGCAGTTTGTGGTGATGTTGACGTGTGTTCTCCCTTGTCCCAGGCTGAACCTGAAGCTGGGAGGAGGTGTGGAGCTGTCGGTCGGCGTGTACAACCTTGTCCACAATGCCAAGAGACCGTCTGCAGTCCGCCTGTACCGAGAGACCAACGAGCCCGTCAAAACTAAAACCCGCTGGTTTAACGGTGAGACCGGCAGCCTGCTGCTGCCCAGTGACACCAGAAAGGCCCAGGTAATGAACCCTACAGGAACGGGGTACTGATTGAGAATGAGCAGCCATGATCACATTGAATGGTGGTGCTGGCTCGAAGGGCCGAATGGCCTCCTCCTGCACCTATTGTCTATTGTCTCCACCACCTGCATTGCTCACAGGAGGCCAATCAGCCCATTGAGTCCAGGGACAGCCTCGAACTCTCATTAGACTTTCGAGATACAGGCCCGACGGTGATCGCTGGTACTGACCAGCGATCACCCACCCCCCCCCCCCCCTGTACACAAGCACCGTCCGAAACATTAGGGACAGTTTACAATTTACAGAAGCCAATTAACCAACAAACCTGAACGTCTTTGGGATGGGGGAGGAAACCGGAGACCTAAAGTCTGGACTTCTCTCTCAAAACCTCTTGTCCTTCAAGCTTGTGGGGTTAAAACCTGCAACTTCAGCCTGCCCTGGTGCAGCTCCTATGCAGCTCGTCAAATGTTGTTGCTTGGACAGGTAGACGGATTGGAAAGATTTTGAGGAATAGACACAAAGTGCTGGAGTAACTGAGGCAGCATGTCTGGAGAAAACGGATGGGTGACATTTTGGGTCGGGAACTTCTTCACGTTTCGAGGGGTATGGACTAAAATGCAGGCAAATGGGACTGGGCGTCTTGGACCGGCTAAGCCGAACGGCCTTGTTTCCCTTGCGGTATGACTAAGACTTATTTGGAACACATGGTACACCTTGTTTAGTTTAGTTTAGAGATACAGCGCGAAAATACCGTCGGCACACCAGGTCCGCACCGACCAGCGATCCCCGAATATTAACACTATGTGGCACGGTGGCACAGCGGTAGAGTTGCTGCCTTACAGTGAATGCAGCGCCAGAGACTCAGGTTCCATCCTGACTTCGGGCGCCGTCTGCACGGAGTTTGTACGCTCTCCCCGTGACCTGCGTGGGTTTTCTCCGAGATCTTCGGTTTCCTCCCACACTCCAAAGACGTACAGGTTTGTAGGTTAATTGACTAGATAAATTGTCCCTAGTGTGTGTAGGATAGTGTTAATGTGCGGGGATCACTGGGCGACGCGGACTCGGTGGGCCGAAGGGCCTGTTTCCGCGCTGTATCTCTAAATCTAAATCCTACACACACTCGGGACAATTTTTACATTTACCAAGCCAATTCACCTACAAACCTGTACGTCTTTGGAGTGTGGGAGGAAACCGAAGATCTCGGAGAAAACCCACGGGGAGAAGGTACAAACTCCTTACAGACAGCACCCGTAGTCGGGATGGAACCCGGGTCTCCGGCGCTGCATTCGCTGTAAGGCAGCTACTCTACCGCTGTGCCACCGTGACCGCCCCTATAGGTGAGGATTGTTAGTGTGAGGCCACAGAAATTGAAGCCTGCTCTTGTGCTCTGGAAACCAGGTGTATGGACAAAGACAGATTGTCTTGGAGAAGGAAGAAACTGAAGAGCTGAAGAGGTTTGATAATCCGAGCTTGGTCCTCATTGGCTTCAAACCATTGTCTCTGTTGAAGAAGCACCATCACACCAGGCCCTCGCAGTTCATTTACCCTGAGGAGGAGTTCATAACAGGTAACCCACACCTCCAGTCACTGCCACTTACACAGGGCACTTGCTTTTATGAGGTTTTTGGATATGGAGAAATATGGATTATGTGCAGGCATATAAGAGTTGATCTAGGCATCATGTTCTGCATGGACATTGTGGGCCGAAGGGCCTGTTCCTGTGCTGTACTGTTCTGTGTTTACCACCCGTTGCAGGCAGGGGTCAGTGGGGATGAATCCCATTGAGGGCGTTGAGTGATACTCTGCCACAAGCTGCAAGATCGCAAGGTCCAACTAGTTCATAGCAACACCCCCGCCTCCTCTGTTAGGCTTCAAACGGTGAACGTAAAATAGCACCGCACAGAAACAGGCCCTCAATGTCTGCCAAACATGATGCCTAGTTCAATTAGTCTCCCCTTCCTGCACATGATCCCTCCATTCCACACGTGTATATCCACGTGCCTGTCTGAAAGGCTCTTGAACACCACTACTGTACCTGCCTCCACCCACGTCACCCTGAACCTGGGCCATCTGCTTTCTCAGCATGCATTAGGATTGTGTGGGCACCACCTCGTGTGGGCACCACGCTTGTGCGGGCACCATGCTTGTGTGGCACCACCTTGTGCGGGCGCCATTCTTGTGTGGCACCACGCTTGTGTGGGCACCACCTTGTGTGGGCACCAGGCTTGTGTGGCACCACCTTGTGTGGGCACCATGCTTGTGTGGCACCACCTTGTGCGGGCGCCATTCTTGTGTGGCACCACCTTGTGTGGGCACCATGCTTGTGTGGGCACCATGCTTGTGTGGGCACCAGGCTTGTGTGGCACCACCTTGTGTGGGCACCATGCTTGTGTGGCACCACCTTGTGCGGGCGCCATGCTTGTGTGGCACCATGCTTGTGTGGGTGCCGCCTTGTGTGGCAGGATTTCCAGAAACTGGGCAAGGGATGGCATCACCATGCGGCGCTGTTTTCATAGCTCCCCGTACACAGCGAGCCCTGCTGTTGTCAGGGAGTCTTCATCCAGCTCTGCATATACAACAGGCTACATTAAGACCAGCCTGGTGTGGGCTGCACACAAGGAGTCCCTCTTTTCCTGGCCTCGCTGCTTTGAGACTCCCCACGATCCCACCACATCTGCCCTTCTCACCATCCTCCCCAATCGACAACCCCATTCCCCTCCCCACAGGTCCTCATTCAAGGATCCACCTCCTGCCCCTGATCAGGCCATTCCCCACAAAGACGCGGTGGTGCAGCGGGTAGAGCGGCTGCCTCACAGCCCCTCGTTGTCTTCCCCCCCCCCCCCCCTCGCCGGGCCCCTCGTTCTCTCTCCCCCCTCGCGGGGCCCCTCGTTGTCGTCGTCCCCCCCTCGCCAGGCCCCTCGTTGTTCTCCCCCCCTCGCCGGGCCCCTCGTTGTCGTCCCCCCCCCCTCGCGGGGCCCCTCGTTGTTCTCCCCCCTCGCCGGGCCCCTCGTTGTTCTCCCCCCCTCGCCGGGGCCCCTCGTTGTTGTCGTCCCCCCCCCTCGCCGGGCCCCTCGTCGTCGTCCCCCCCCTTGTCGGGCCCCTCGTTGTTCTCCCCCCCTCGCCGGGCCCCTCGTTGTTCTCCTCCCCTCGCCGGGGCCCCTCATTGTTCTCCCCCCCTTGCCGGCCCCTCGTTGTTCTCCCCCCCTCGCCGGGCCCCTCGTTGTTCTCCTCCCCTCGCCGGGGCCCCTCGTTGTTCTCCCCCCCCTCGCCGGGCCCCTCGTTGTTCTCTCCCCCCTCGCGGGGCACCTCGTTGTTCTCCCCCCCTCGCCGGGCCCCTCGTTGTTCTCCCCCCTCGCCGGGCCCCTCGTTGTTCTCCCCCCTCGCAGGGCCCCTCGTTGTTCTCCCCCCTCGCCGGGGCCCCTCGTTGTTCTCCCCCCTCGCGGGGCCCCTCGTTGTTCTCCCCCCCCTCGCCGGGGCCCCTCGTTGTTCTCCCCCCCCTCGCCGGGGCCCCTCGTTGTTCTCCCCCCTCGCCGGGGCCCCTCGTTGTTCTCCCCTCCTCGCCGGGGCCCCTCGTTGTTCTCCCCCCCTCGCCGGGCCCCTCGTTGTTCTCCCCCCCTCGCCGGGCCCCTCGTTGTTCTCCCCCCCTCGCCGGGGCCCCTCGTTGTTCTCCCCCCCTCGCCGGGGCCCCTCGTTGTTCTCCCCCCCTCGCCGGGCCCCTTGTTGTCGTCCCCCCTTGCCGGGGCCCCTCGTTCTCCCCTCCTCGCCGGGCCCCTCGTTGTTCTCCCCCCCCTCGCGGGGCCCCTCGTTCCCCCCCCTCGTCAGGCCCCTCGTTCTCTCTGCAGCCCCCCCTCGCCCTCTTTGTTCTCGGCTGTGGGCCCTTTGACCGACTGACGCGTGGGTGACCGACCTTTACCCAGGTGCTCCTCAACGTTCGATGGGGTTACGTTCCGACAAACCCATCGTAAACCGAAAATATCGTAAGCGGAGGCACGGCAAGTCGGGCAGCATCTGCATAACCTTAGTTCAGCGACCAGGGGCCGTTGCCTCTCCGCTGCCCGCTGGCTCTCTGCTCACCGCTGACTCTACAGGGTCCTAGTGCCTGGCTCATCTGATTTTTGCCTGTGCTTGTATGGCCAACAGGAAGCACGAGTCTGTTCAGCGCGTTGCTGACCAAGTGCCTGGAGAAAGGAGTGTACGCCGTTTGTCGGTACACCCCGCGGCGCAACACGCCACCTCGGTTCGTGGCCATGGTCCCACAGCACGAGCAGCTGGACGACCAGAAGATGCAGATCCTGCCTTCAGGTCAGTGGCCAACGGGTCCACTCAACACCCAATCTTCAACGGCACTTTGTAGGAAGGAACTACAGCTGCTGGGTTAAACCGAAGAGAGACACAAAAAGCTGGAGTGACCCAACAAACAGCTAACAAAGGCCTGTTTCCTTTATCATCTTTACTTGTTTGCATATCTTTCATTCATTGTTCTTTATCTCTCTACATCATCATCTATATCTCTCATTTCCTTTATCCCTAACCAGTCCAAAGAAGGGTCTCGACCCGAAACGTCACCCATTCCTTCTCTCCTGAGATGCTGCCTGACCCGCTGAGTTACTCCAGCATTTTGTGTCTATCTTCAATGGTACTTTATTTTCACATGTGCCTAGCTACAGTTAAATGCCTTTTATGCATGCGGTCCAGTGATATCTTACCATACATTGGCGCTATCATACTTAAGTACAAGGGTGTCGGAAGAGTTCAGTTCACTTTAGTTTATTGTCTCGTGTACCGAGGTACAGTGAAAAGCCATTGTTGCGTGCTAACCAGCCAGCGGAAAGACAATACATGATTACAATCGAGTCGTTTACAGTGTATAGATACATGATAAGGCAATAACGTTTAGTGCAAGGTAAAGCCAGCAAAGTCTGATCAAGGATAGTCCAAGGGTCACCAATGGGGTAGAGATTAGTTCAGCACTGCTCTCTGGTTGTGGTAGGATGGTTCAGTTGCCTGATAACAGCTGGGAAGAAGCTGTCCCTGAATCTTGAGGTGTGTGTTTTCAACATCTGTACCTTTCACGTACAGTCAAAAGCCTTTTATGTATACAGTTCAGTAAAAATCTTGGACGATCCTTGATCGGACTTTGCTGGCTTTACCTTGCACTAAACGTTATTCACTTTATCATGTATCACTGTAAATGGTTCAATTGTAATCATGGATTGTAATCATGGATTGTAATCATGGATTGTCTGTCCGCTTTGCACTGTGACAATAAACTAAACTAAACTGGATTTAGGTACAAGAGTAGGGCGGCAAGGTTGTGCAGCGGTAGTCACTGCCTTACAGCGCATGCAGTGCCAGAGACCGGGCTCCATCCTGACTGCGGGTGCTGACTAGGCTTGTATACACTGGAATTTAGCAGGATGAGAGGGGATCGAATCGAAACGTATAAGATTATTAAGGGGTTGGACACGTTAGAGGCAGGAAACATGTTCCCAATTTTTGGGGGAGTCCAGAACCAGGGGCCACAGTTTAAGAATAAGGGGTAGGCCATTTAGAACGGAGATGAGGAAATACGTTTTCAGTCAGAGAGTGTGGAATTCTCTGCCTCAGAAGGCAGTGGAGGCCAATTCTCTGAATGCACTCAAGAGAGAGCTAGATAGAGCTCTTAAGGATAGCGGAGTCAGGGGGTATGGGGAGAAGGCAGGAACAGGGTACTGATTGAGAATGATCAGCCATGATCACATTGAATGGCGGTGCTGGCTCGAAGGGCTGAATGGCCTCCTCCTGCACCTATTGTCTATTGTCTGTCTATATATTAATGATTTGGATGAGGGAATTAGAAGCAACACTAGTAAGTTTGTGGATGACACTAAGCTGGGTGGCAGTGTGAACTGTGAAGAGGATGTTAGGAGGTTGCAGGGTGACCTGGACAGGTTGAGTGAGTGGGCAGGTGCATGGCAGATGCAGTATAATGTAGATAAATGTGAGGTTATCCACTTTGGCGGCAGAAACAAGGAGGCAGATTATTATCTCAATGGTGTCAGGTTAGGTAAGGGGGAAGTGCAGCGAGACCTGGGTGTCCTTGTACACCAGTCACTGAAAGTTGGCGTGCAGGTACAGCAGGCAGTGAAGAAAGCTAATGGAATGTTGGCCTTCATAACGAGAGGATTTCAGTATAGGAGTAAAGAGGTTCTTCTGCAGTTGTATTGGGCCCTGGTAAGACCACATCTGGAGTATTGTGTATAGTTTTGGTCTCCTAATTTGAGGAAGGACATCCTTGTAATTGAGGCAGTGCAGAGTAGGTTCACGAGATTGATCCCTGGGATGGCGAGACTGTCATATGAGGAAAGATTGAAAAGACTATGCTTGTATTCACTGGAGTTTAGAAGGATGAGAGGGGATCTTATAGAGACATATAAAATTATAAAAGGACTGGATGAGCTAGATGCAGGAAAAATGTTCCCAATGTTGGGGGAGTCCAGAACCAGGGGCCACAGTCTTAGAATAAAGGGGAGGCCATTTAAAACTGAGGTGAGAAGGAACCTTTTCACCCAGAGAGTTGTGAATTTGTGGAATTCTCTGCCACAGAGGGCAGTGGAGGCCAAATTACTGGATGGATTTAAGAGAGAGTTAGATAGAGCTCTGGGGGCTAGTGAAATCAAGGGATATGGGGAGAAGTTGGGCACAGGTTACTGATTGTGGATGATCAGCCATGATCACAATGAAAGGTGGTGCTGGCTCGAAGGGCCAAATGGCCTCCTCCTGCACCTATTTTCTATGTTTCTAATTGGCCTCCACTGCCTTTGTGACAGAGAATTCCACAGCTTCACCACTCTCCGGTTGAAAAAGTGTTTCCTCATCTCAGTCCTAAATTCATGCAAAATCACTGCTAAATATTCCAGAGCATTTTGCAGCAGTATCGGAATGGATGAGCACTGAAATGTGAAGTGATGTAGAGATCTGGGAGAAAGCGGAAATCAGGCTTGCTTGGGTTATTGATTGAGAATGATCAGCCATGATCACATTGAATGGCTGTGCTGGCTTGAAGGGCCGAATGGCCTCCTCCTGCACCTATTGTCTATTGTCCTGTTCCTTGTCATTGGTAAACAATTCCCCCATTTACCACCTAACAAATGGTGCAATAGAGGACACATGTACACCCATTTCACCATTGACCAATGTGTGTAGGAAGGAACTACAGATGCTAGTTTATACCGAAGATAGGCACAAAAAGCTGGAGTAACTCAGCGGGTCAGGCAACATCTCCAGAGAAAAGGAACAGGTAACGTTTTGGGTCGTCGTAAGAAGGCTCCCGATCCGAAACATCACCTATCCCTTCTCTCCAGAGATGCTGCCCGACCCGCTGAGCTACTCCAGCTTTTTGTCCCTGTCTTCCATTGAAAAATGGTCAATATCCTGTTTCCTGTCAATCCCTCTATTTGTCTAACAAAAGGGTGTTATAAGGGACACTGTTTCCTGTTACCTGTGGAATTTACACCTATCACATCCATTCATCCATCCAGTGTGAAGAAGGGTCTCGACCCGAAACGTCACCCATTCCTTCTCTCCAGAGATGCTGCCTGTCCCGCTGAGTTACTCCAGCTTTTTGTGTCTATCTTCGGTTTAAACCGGCATCTGCGGTTCCTTCTTACACATCCATTCATTGCCCTGCTCAACATCCCCTCTGCTTCCCTCATTCCATGCTGCCATCTCCCCCTCATCCTGCCTTCCCAGCACGTAAAGCTCCTGGGCTAAACACTCCACAAACTACTCATCCTCTTCCAGAAATTCCCACATCACACTGACTGTGTGGTCAGTGGTTTATGGGGAGTATATTCAGTTGCTCTGGGCAGTCAGATCCCAGCTTTGACCATATTTCTGTGGAAAGGTTGACATCCATTCTAAGGTTCAAGCAAGCAAATCAAATACAGCCTATGTCCATAAATTATAGGAGCAGAATTAGGCCATTCGGCCCATTAAGTCTACTCTGCCATTCAATCATGGCGGATCTATCTCTCCCTCTTAACCCCATTCCCCTGCCTTCTCCCCATAACCCCTGACACCCGCACTAATCAAGAATCTCAATCTCTGCCGTAAAAATACTCAATGACTTGGCCTCCACAGCCGTCTGTGGCAATGAATTCCACAGATACACCACCCTCTGACCACAGAAATTCCTCCTCATCTATCTAAAGATACGTCCTTTTATTCTGTACCCACATGTGGAACCAAAGTCTGGGGGAATATGGATCATGTGCAGGCAGATCAGATTAGTGACCCGGCCTTAAACGTCACCTATCCATCCTATCCATGTTCTCCAGAGATGCTGCCTGACCCACTGAGTCACTCCAACACTTTATGTCTGTTTTTGTAAATCAACATCTGTAGATTAGTTTTGTTAAGTTTGGAAATACAGCGCAGAAACAGGCCCTTCAGCCCACCGAGTCCATGCCGACCAGTGATCCCCACACACTAACACTTTCCTACACACACAAGGGACAATTTACAACTATACCAATATAATTAACCAACAAACCTGTACGTCTTTGGGTAGGGGAAGAGAAAATACATTCTGGCCTTCCATCACAGTGAGGAGGTGACTGGAGGAGACTCACTGTGATGGATGTCTCTTTTTGTTTTGTGTTGGTTTGTGATTGTGTGTGTTATTGTTTCTTTTTATTGCTCTTATTGTTGGACTGTGGGTAATCTTTCATTTCACTGCATGTGTATGTGACAAATAATATTGACTATTGACTTTGGCGTGTGAGAGGAAACCGGAGATTCCTGAGAAAACCCACGCAGGTCACGGGGAGAACGTGCAAACTCTGTGCATACAAACACCCGTGGTCAGAATCGAACGCGGGTCTCTGGTGCTGTGCGGTAGCAACTCTACCATTGTGCCACCCTCGTACCTCCTTGAAGCTTCATGTATCTCCCCTACACATGGGCAGTGTGAGCATGTAAAATGCCTTCTTAGTTACAGTTTAGTTTATTGTCACGTGTAGCGAGGTGCAGTGAAAAACTTTTGTCTTGTCCTACAAAGCCCTAAATGGGCTTGCCCCCTCCCCCCCCCATATCAAAAATCTTCAAACCCACCACTCTATCTCCAGGTCCCTCAGGTCGGCTGACTTGGGGCTACTCACTATCCCGCGGTCTAGGCTTAAGCTCAGGGGTGACCGCGCTTTTGCGGTTGCATCTCCTAGACTGTGGAACAGCATCCCTCTCCCCATCAGAACTGCCCCCTCCATCCACTCCTTTAAGTCCAGGCTCAAAACCTATTTCTACTCCCTAGTGATGGAGGCCCTCTGAGGGGGCGCTGTGAACTGTTTATGTATGTGCTGTTATGTTTGTGTGCCATTGTATGTTCGTTCTTAGTACCTGAACTGATGTACAGCACTTTGGTCAACGTGGGTTGTTTTTAAATGTGCTATACAAATAAAATTGACTTGACTTGTCGGGTGGGTGTCAATAAACCATCTGTGTTGTCCTCAGGATTCCACCTGACCTTCTTGCCATTTGCTGACGACATCAGGAAGGTCAGCTTTCCAAAGAGCGCGGAGGCCAATCGAGATCAGATCGAGAAGATGAAGAAAGTGGTGCAGAAACTCCGCTTCAAGTACAGGTCAGCGGAGGTTCAGACAATAGCTTTATCGAGCGGCTGTGAATCTGCCCACTGCGTCTTTGAAGACGGTTTTATGCCCTGGGTCCTTTGCCACTGGAACTGCATTGGGTTGAGCCTGCAAAGTCCGTGCACGCAAACAGCTTGCGGTGGTGCGGAATCGCAAGCAACTGCAGGTGCCGGTTTACAAAAAGCGCAGGAGTGACTCTTTGGGTCAGGCAGCATCACCGGGAGACATGGGTGGGTGACATTGCAGGTCGGGCACCCTTCTTCAGACTGATCATAGCAGGGGGGAGAAAACGGGAAGAGAGAAGGGGGCGGGGTTGGTGGGGGGGGAAGGGTTGGTGGGGGGGGCGGGGTTGGTTGGGGGGGATTGGCGGGGGGGGCGGGGTTGGTGGGGAGGCGGGGTTGATGGGGGGACGGGTTGATGGTGGGGGGCGGGCGCCGAGAATAAAGGGGGAACTGCCTGGTGGGGAGGGGGGGTGCCATGTGCAGCGGCAGGCGAGAGAGAGGACTGTTCGATGAACTTTATGGAAAGGCAGGGGAATGAGGTTGAGAGGGAGAGATGGATCGGCCATGATTAAATATTGGTGTAGACCTGATGGCAGAATGCCCTAATCTGCTCCTGGAATGTAAGAACTTCTGAACTTCTGACAACAGGCCGGAGAGTTTTGAGAACCCCGTCTTGCAGACGTACTTCCGCAACCTGGAGGCCCTGGCGCTCGACCAGAACAAACCGGAAGAAATGGAGGACCTGACTTGTGAGTTGTGGGAAGAGAGTTGACAGGAGTTTAGAAGGATGAGAGGGGACCTCATAGAGACGTATAAAATTATGAACGGACTGGACAAGCTCGATGCGGGAAGAATGTTCCCAATGTTGGGGGAGTCCAGAACCAGGGGCCACACAGTCTAAGAATAAAGGGGAGGCCATTTAACACTGAGGTGAGAAAGAACTTTTTCACCCAGAGAGTTGTGAATTTGTGGAATTCTCTGCCACAGAGGGCAGTGGAGGCCAATTCACTGGATGAATTTAAAAGAGAGTAAGATACTCTAGGGGCTAGCGGAATCAAGGGATATGGGGAGAAGGCAGGCACGGGTTACTGATTGTGGATGACCAGCCATGATCACAATGAATAGCGATGCTGGCTCTGTTAAATCAAGTTCTTTACCTTCAGACCATAGACAATAGATGTAGGAGGAGGCCATTCGGCCCTTCGAGCCAGCACCGCCATTCAATGTGATCATGGCTGATCATTCTCAAATCAGAACCCCGTTCCTGCCTTCTCTATAAAGAGAGTTAGATCGAGCTCTAGGGGCTAGTGGAATTAAGGGATATGGGGAGAAGGCAGGCACGGGTTACTGATTGTGGATGATCAGCCATGATCACAATGAATGGCTGTGCTGGCTTGAAGGGCCAAATGGCCTCCTCCTGCACCTATTTTGTATGTTTGCTATTGTTTGTGTAAGAGGGAAGCGTGACGCTTTGAGGGATTGCTGGTCTCTGTCAGTCTGGGTTAAGGCTGCCTACTGCTCAGAGCTGTTGGAAGCAACAGCAGCTGCTGGTTTAAACCGCAGATAAGACGCAAGATGCTGGAGTAACTCAGCGGGACAGGCAGCATCTTCGGAGTGAAGGAACGGGTGACATTTCAGGTCGAGACCCTTCTTCAGACTGAGAGTCAGAGGGGAGGGAGACACAGAGATATGGAAGGGTAAGATGTGAAACCGAGAAATCAAAGGGGACGGAGGACAAGGAAAATGTCGGAACCACTGGGCTAACAGTTCAGAGACAGTAGAGAGGTAACGAGATGTTGCAGTGAGGTCAACAAAAGCCTCCGGCGAAGAAAGGCTACAATTTAGCCAGCTTGCGAATTTGCTTTGGCTGCAGATGTGACAAGACGCATCGTTTAAAGGTTTCAAAGGTCTTTTTTGTCACGTGCCAATTAAGATACTGTGATATGTGAATTACCATACAGGCATACGGAAAAAAGCAACAAGACACACAACTACATGAAAGTTAACATGAACTTCCACCACAGCTGATCCCCCACATTCCTCACTGTGATGGAAGGCAATAAAGTCCCACCTTCTTCCTCTTTATTCTCCTGCGGTCGGGGCAGTCGAACCATTCGCAGTCGGGACGATCAAAGTCCCCGCAGCCGATGATCAAAGCTCCTGTGTCGGGGCGATCGAAACGCCCGCGTCCATATAATTAAATAATGACAAGGAATGGGTGACGTTTGGGGTGGAGACCCTTCTTCAGACTGGTTAGGGAGAAGGGAAAGGAGAAATATAGACGGTGATGTGGAGAGATAAAGAACAATGAATGAAAGATATGCAAAAACGTAATGATGATAAAGGAAACAGGCTGTTGTTAGGTGTTTGCTGGGTGAGAACGAGAAGCTGGTGTGACATGGGTGGGGGAGGGATGGAGAGAGGGAATGCCGGGGCTACCTGAAGTGAGAGATATCAAGATTCCCACACTGGGCTGTAAGCTGCCCAAGCGAAATATGAGATGCTGTTCCTCCGCTTTGCGTTTAGCTTCAATCTGACAATGGAGGAGACCTAGGACAGAAAGGTCTGAGACTTGGCTTGAGTCTAAAGAAGGGTCTCGAACCGAAACGTCACCCATTCCTTCCCTCCAGAGGTGCTGCCTGTCCCGCTGAGTTACTGCAGCATTTTGTGTCTCTATCTTGGATGAAGTTAGGTCATTGTGGTAGAACGGTTTGGTTCCCACCTCCCCTTCTCAGAGGCTGACTGACCGCTCTTCCCCCCCCCCCTCCCTTGTTTATGTTGTGATCTCTGTGCTGCTGTCTATCTACTGGTTAAAGCTACTGCTTTACCGTGTCAGACCCGGGTTCGATCCCGGCCACGGGTGCTACCTGTACCGAGTTTGTTCGTTCTCCCTGTGACCTGCGAAGATCCACAAGATCTTCGGTTTCCCCCCACACTCTAAAGGTGTACAGGTTTGTAGGTTAATTGACTTGGTATGGATGTACAATTATCCCAAGTGTGTATAGGATAGTGTTAATGTGCGGGGATCGCTGGTCGGTGCGGACTCGGTGGGCCGAAGGGCCTGTTTCCGCGCTGTATCTCTAAACTAAATTAAACTCTTCGGCCCATTGTCCACTGTTCTAGCTCCTGAGAGGTCTGGCTGTTGGAAGCCACATGTGTTTAAAAAAGGGGCAAGGGTGGTTTAGTTTGAAGACGCAACACGAAAACTGGCCCTTCGGCCCACTGAGACCCAGCCAGCGATCCCCGCACACTAATGCTGTCCACACCAGGGGCAATTTACGATTTTTACTAAAGCCAAATTAATCATCAATCCTATACATCTTTAGAGGGTGGGAGGATACCGGACACCCGGAGAAAACCCAGTGCGGTCACGGGGAGAACCCGGTGGTGCGGGGAGAGGAGGGGGCAGGGGCTGTGAGATCAGGGGGCAGGGGCTGTGAGATCAGGGGGCAGGGGCTGTGAGATCAGGGGGCAGGGGCTGTGAGATCAGGGGGCAGGGGCTGTGAGATCAGGGGGCAGAGGCTGTGGGATCAGGGGGCAGGGGCTGTGAGATCAGGGGGCAGGGGTTGTGAGATCAGGGGGCAGGGGCTGTGAGATCAGGGGGCAGGGGCTGTGAGATCAGGGGGCAGGGGCTGTGAGATCAGGGGGCAGGACGGTGAGGTGGGTGCTGTCCTTTTGCTGGAAGACCTGCCCTCTTTGCCCGACGTGGGGCGAGGGAGAGTGAGGCGGGACCCCCTGTGGTCCACTGGTGGGGAGGCTGGACCCCTGTGGTCTTTTGAGAGGGAGGTGGGTCCTCTGTGATATGCTGGTGGGCAGCAGAGGTCGCTGTGTGGTCTGGGCATCAGCTGAGTGAGGGAGGTTGAACCAGGGTGGAGCCAGGCCTGCCTCAACACTCAGACTGGCACACTGAGAGCTGGCAGTGCCTCCAGCACAAGGGCTGGGACACGGGGCCCCTAAACAAACAGTGAGAGGAACGAACAAGGGGCATGGATATACACACTCACATACACACATACACACACACACATACACACACTCACACACTCACGCACACACACACTCATACTATACACATACACTCACACATACACACTCACGCACACACACACTCACATACACACACACACATACACACACACATACACACACTCACACACACACACAATATACACACACACACATACACACACTCACGAATACACACACTCACACGTACACACACATACACGGCACATGTACACACACTCACCGGGGGCACATACATACATACATACCCACACGCTCGTACAACCACACACAGGGTGCACATACATGGGGCACACACACACGTACACATGCACACACACAGGAGCCACGCACATACATACATGCGCACACACGTACACATGGGCACACACACAGCCATGCACATACATACATGCACACACTATCACACACAGGAGCCACGCGTATACATACATGCACGCATACCCACACACATACACATGCGTGTGCACACACACAGGAGCCACATACATGCATACCTGCACACACACACAGGAGCCACACACATACATACATACATACATGCACACACAAACATGCACACACAAGGTACATGCACAAACACACATATTCAGAGGCACATGCACAAATACAAACAAACATGCGTGTACATACAGACATCCACAGTAATGTGTGGGGCAGAGTGGGTCAGGGTCATGATTCCAGTTGTCAGCGTTGTGCACTGCTCATAACTACGACATGCATTGTCTGTTTCCCTGCAGTGCCAAAGATCGACATGATTGATGGGAGGATTGGAAATCTGGCTGAGGAGTTCAGGATCCTGGTCTACCCACCTGACTACAACCCCCTCACAAAGAAACGCAAGCTGGGTGAGTGCACCACAGACAGTGCGGGGCCCTGGCACACGGGCAGCTTGCACACTCACACACATGCACCCTGACACACACGCACACTCACACACATGCACCCTGACACACGCACCCTGACACACGCACACTCACACACACACACACACACTCACACGCACCCTGACACTCACACACACGCACCCTGACACACGTACACTCACTCGCACGCACTCACACACACACACACACACACACTCACACGCACCCTGACTCACACATACGCACCCTGACACACACGCCCACTCACACACACACTCACATGCACCCTGACACACACGCACCACTCACACACACGCACCCTGACGCACACTCACACGCACCCTGACACACACCCTGACACACACGCACCACTCACACACACGCACCCTGACACACTCACACCCTGACACACATGCACCCTGACACACACACACACACACCCTGACACACTCCCACACACACACACCCTGACAGAAACGCACTCTGACACACACGCACTCACTTACTCACATGTACTGTCACACACACACATTCTCACTCACAGACACACACCCTCTCTCACACTCTCTTGTGCCTCTTGCACTCTCTCTTGCACTCACACACACATTCTCATTCTCATACTCTCATTCTCACACTCATTCTCACACACTCATTCTCTCTCTCTCTCTCTCTCTCTCTCTCTCTCTCACACTCAGCACCCGTGGCAGCTGAGCTTGCATTTCCCCAGTGCCCTTCACCACCGGGCCTTTGGTAATGGCTGAGGCGTAGCAGCTCTGACAGCACTACAAATGTGATGGTCACTCTCTCTCTCTCTCACACACACACACACAAGATCTCAAAGGGACCAGATACCAACCAGCAATCTTAGTTGAAGGGTAAATATTAGCCCACACCCATGCTTGGAGCAGCATGGAAACAGGATGCAAACAGGCCCTTCAGCCCTTCAACCATCTACTATCCAAACCTCCACCGCCACCCCTCACCTATATTCATGTGTAACTTGCAATAACATAACTTGTTTTAGAAACATAGAACATAGAAAACATAGAAAAATAGGTGCAGTAGGCCATTCAGCGCTTCGAGCCAGCACCGCCATTCAATGTGATCATGGCTGATCATCTAAAATCAGTTCCCCGTTCCTGCGTTTCCCCCATATCCCTGGATTCCTTTAGCCTTAAGAACTAAATCTAACTCTCTCTTGAAAACATCCAGTGAATTGGCCTCTACTACTTTCTGTGGCAGAAAGTTCCACAGATTCACAACTCTCTGGGTGAAAATCCGACATCTTATTCTTAAACTGTGACCCCTGGTTCTAGACTTCCCCAACATCGGGAACATTTTTCCTGCATCTAGCCTATCGAATCCTTTAAGAATTTTATATGTTTCTATAAGATCTTCTCTCATCCTTCTAAATTCCAGTGAATACAAGCCCAGTCGACCCATTCTTTCATCATATGTCAGTCCCGCCACCCCAGGAATTAACCTGGTGAACCTACGCTGCACTCCCTCAATAGCAAGAAAGTCCTTCCTTCAATTAGGAGACCAAAACCTCCACACAATACTCCAGGTGCTGTCTCACCAGGGCCCTGTACAACTGCAGTAGGACCTCCTTGTTCCTAAACTCAAATCCTCTCGCAATGAAGGCCAACATGCCATTAGCTTTCTTCACTGCCTGCTGTACCTGCATGCTTACTTTCAGTGTCTGATGTACAAGCACACCCAGGTCTCGTTGCACCTTCCATTCTCCTAATCTGACACAATTCAGATAATAATCTGCCTTCCTGTTCTTGCCACCAAAGTAGATAACCTCACCTTTATCCACATTATACATTCTTGCGATTAAAGGAAATGAGAGAGAGAGAAGACACAGGAACTGCAGATGCTGGTTTATGCCAAAACACCAAAGTGCTGGAGTAACTTAGTGGGTCAGGCAGCAATTGTGGAGGACACAAATAGATGACGTTTCAGATCAGGACCCTTCTTCAGACAGAGGTTTCACATGACGGTTTTGTCAGTCTGAAGAAGGGTCCCGACCTGAAACGTCACCTATCCACGTGCTCCAGAGATGCTGCCTGGTCCCGCTGAGTTACTCCAGCACTTTGTGTCCTATCCTGGGGTAGATGGGAAGTTTCAGTTCAGTCTAGTTTATTGTCACGTGTACCGAGGTACAGTGAAAGTCTTTTGTTGCTTGCTAACCAGACAGCGGACAGACAATGCATGATTACAATTGACCCACTTACAGTGATACATTATAAAGGGAATAACGTTTAGTGCAAGGTAAAGCCAGCAAAGTCCGATCAAGGGTAGTCCAAGATTTTTACTGAACTGAAAACATACAGTTGGGCGGTCACGGTGGCGCAGCGGTAGAGTTGCCGCCTTACAGCGAATGCAGCGCCGGAGACCCGGGTTCCATCCCGACTACAGGTGCTGTCTGTACAGAATTTGTACGTTCTCCCCGTGACCTGTGTGGGTTTTCTCCGAGATCTTCGGTTTCCTCCCACACTCCAAAGGCGTGCAGGTTTGTAGGTTAATTGGCTTGGTAAATGTAAAGATTGTCCCTAGTGGGTGTAGGATAGTGTTAGTGTGCGGGGATCGCGGGTCGGCGCGGACCCGGTGGGCCGAAGGGCCTGTTTACGTGCTGTATCTCTAAACTAAACTAAACATAATAGGCATTTGACTGCAGCTAGGTACATGAAAGGTACAGAAGTTGAAAACGCACACCTCCAGATTCAGGGACAGTTTCTTCCCAGCTGTTATCAGGTAATTGAACCATCCTACCACAACCAGAGAGCCATGCTGGACTGCTACCGACCTCTTTGGTGACCCTCAGACAAATGGGGATAACGTTTAGTGCAAGGCAAAGCCAATAAAGTCCGATCAAGGATAGTCAGGGGGTCACCAGTGAGGTGGATAGTAGTTCAGCACTGCTCTCTGCTTCTGGTGGGATGGTTGAGTGGAGACGAGGTGAGAGAGCAGCAATCTGAGAGGCAGAGTCTTGGTCCTGGTGGCGTATTAACCCTTGACCTCCCAGCGGAGCGAGCTGTCCGTCGGGGATTGTTGCCGACTGGCCCGCTGCAGACTGCAGGAGTACGTGCTGAGGGACGCACTGAAGCTTGGTGCAGCCAACGCAAGGCTCTGTGGGGGAGGACCACTGTCTAGGGTCCTTCCGCTGCTGGACATGGGGGGGCAGGGTGTGGCGGAGAGAGACGCCCCTCCAAATAAGGGAAGGGATTCCACGCCAGTGGGCCACACGAGTGGCAAGGGTGGGGGGTAATTTTATGTAATTGGTGTATTGAATGTATGTATAGACAATAGGTGCAGGAGGAGGTCATTCGGCCCTTCGAGCCAGCACCGCCATTCAATGTGATCATGGCTGATCATTCTCAATCAGTACCCCGTTCCTGCCTTCTCCCCATACCCCCTGACTCCGCTATCCTTAAGAGCTCTATCTAGCTCCCTCTTGAATGCATTCAGAGAATTGGCCTCCACTGCCTTCTGAGGCAGAGAATTCCACAGATTCACAACTCTCTGACTGAAAAAGTTTTTCCTCATCTCCGTTCTAAATGGCCTACCCCTTATTCTTAAACTGTGGCACCTTGTTCTGGACTCCCCCAACATTGGGAACATGTTTCCTGCCTCTAACGTGTCCAACCCCTTAATAATCTTATACGTTTCAATAAGATCCCCTCTCATCTAAATTCCTTCTCTAGCCTCCGACAATGGCAGATGGAGGTTTGTAAGGAACAAAAAAAAAAAGTAACGCGGACTGGAGGGAGCAGCTGATTTTGAGTAACCTCAGGTTTGTACTTCTGCTTTCTGATAGCACTTTGAGTTAAGGGTTCTGGGTTTTTTAGTTAAAGGTACAGCTTAAAAGGATTACGATTTTTAAATAGGGAGTGTGCTGATTTGATTTGATTTAATTTAAGGGATTTGATTTAATATAAAGGGTAAGCCATGTCAGCTGAGATCGGCCCCGTGGTTTGCTCATCATGTAGCATGTGGGAAATCAGGGATACTGACGGTTTCTATGTTTCTATGAACATGTTTTGTATATATTTATTTCTCAAATAAGGTATATTTTGAAATATATATATTTTTAATGTAACCCCTTGTCTCCTGTGATCAGACGAGCCGGGAGGCCGTGGGGAGAAGGTGAAGGTGGAGGCGCCGGTGGGAGAGGAGGAGATCAGGCGGCACCTGGAGAGCGGGACCCTGGGCAAGCTGACGGTGCCCGTGCTGAAGGAGGTGTGCAGGCAGTACGGGCTGAGGGGCAGCAAGAAGCAGGAGCTGCTGGACGCAATCTCCGCCCGCTTCCCCGCCCACTGAGGGCAGTGCCACACACGCACACTCGCCCACTCTGCGGCACCACCAGGTCTATGGCAGTGCCACTCACACCCTCTCGCCCACTCTGTGGCAACACTAGGTCTATGGCAGTGCCACTCACGCCCTCTCAGCAGCAGCACCAGGTCTATGGCAGTGCCACACATGCCCACTCGCAACACTAGGTCTATGGCAATGCCACACACGCGCTCCCACCCACTCGCCCACTCTGTGGCACCACCAGGTCTATGACAGTGCCACACACGCCCTCCCACCCACTCGCAACACTAGGTCTATGGCAGTGCCACACACGCCCTCCTACCCACTCGCCCACTGTGGCAGCACCAGGTCTATGGCAGTGCCACACATGCCCTCCCACCCACTCCACGGCACCACCAAGTCTATGGCAGTGCCACTCCCACCCACTCCACGGCACCACCAAGTCTATGGCAGTGCCACTCCCACCCACTCCACGGCACCACCAGGTCCACGCCCCATTACCCACCCAGGGCACCACACATAGAAAAACCTGCCCGCTATTTTTGTACCACTTCTTCACAAGTTTACTTTCGCTTTTGCTTTTGTGAAAGCTTGTCAATAAAGTCTTATATATAAGAAGGCAGTTTGCCCTGTTTGTACACGGTGGCACAGTAGTAGAGTCGCTGCCTCACAGCGCCAGAGACCCGGGTTCCACCCTGACTACGGGTGCTTGTGTGTGAGGAGTTTGTACGTTTTCCCTTTGACCGCGTGGGTTTTCTCCAAAAACTCCCGCCAACACTCCAAAGACGTACAGGTCCCACATAGATTCGTGGGCAAAATTAGAGCACATGGTATTGGAGGTAAGGTACTGACACGGATAGAAAATTGGTTGACAGACAGGAAACAAAGAGTAGGGATTAACAGGTCCCTTTCAGAATGGCAGGCAGTGACTAGTGGGGTACCGCAAGGCTCGGTGTTGGGACCTTTCAGAATGGCAGGCAGTGACTAGTGGGGTACCGCAAGGCTCGGTGTTGGGACCTTCCAGAATGGCAGGCAGTGACTAGTGGGGTACCGCAAGGCTCGGTGTTGGGACCTTTCAGAATGGCAGGCAGTGACTAGTGGGGTACCGCAAGGCTCGGTGTTGGGACCTTTCAGAATGGCAGGCAGTGACTAGTGGGGCACCGCAAGGCTCGGTGTTGGGACCTTTCAGAATGGCAGGCAGTGACTAGTGGGGTACCGCAAGGCTCGGTGTTGGGACCTTTCAGAATGGCAGGCAGTGACTAGTGGGGTACCGCAAGGCTCGGTGTTGGGACCTTTCAGAATGGCAGGCAGTGACTAGTGGGGTACCGCAAGGCTCGGTGTTGGGACCTTTCAGAATGGCAGGCAGTGACTAGTGGGGTACCGCAAGGCTCGGTGTTGGGACCGCAGCTATTTACAATATACATTAATGACTTAGATGAAGGGAATAAAAGTAACATTAGCAAATTTGCAGATGACACAAAGCTGGGTGGCAGTGTGAACTGTGAGAAAGATGCTATGAGGTTGCAGGGTGACTTGGACAGGTTGTGTGAGTGGGCGGATGCATGGCAGATGCAGTTTAATGTAGATAAGTGTGAGGTTATCCACTTTGGTGGTAAAAACAGGAAGGCAGAGTATTATCTGAATGGTGTCCAGTTAGGAAAAGGGGACGTACAACGTGATCTGGGTGTCTTAGTGCATCAGTCACTGAAAGGAAGCATGCAGGTACAGCAGGCAGTGAAGAAAGCCAATGGAATGTTGGCCTTCATAACAAGAGGAGTTGAGTATAGGAGCAAAGAGGTCCTTCTGCAGTTGTACAGGGCCCTAGTGAGACCACACCTGGAGTACTGTGTGCAGTTTTGGTCTCCAAATTTGAGGAAGGACATTCTTGCTATTGAGGGCGTGCAGCGTAGGTTTACTAGGTTAATTCCTGGAATGGCGGGACTGTCGTATGTTGAAAGACTGGAGCGACTAGGCTTGTATACACTGGAATTTAGAAGTATGAGAGGGGATCTTATTGAAACATATAAGATTATTAAGGGGTTGGACACGTTAGAGGCAGGAAACATGTTCCCAATGTTGGGGGAGTCCAGAACCTAGGGCCACAGTTTAAGAATTAGGGGTAGGCCATTTAGAACGGAGATGAGGGAAAACTTTTTCATTTAGAGAGTTGTAAATCTGTGGAATTCTCTGCCTCAGAAGGCAGTGGAGGCCAATTCTCTGAATGCTTTCAATAGAGAGCTAGATAGAGCTATTAAGGATAGCGGAGTCAGGGGGTATGGGGAGAAGGCAGGAACGGGGTACTGATTGAGAATGATCAGCCATGATCACATTGAATGGTGGTGCTGGCTCGAAGGGCCAAATGGCCTCCTCCTGCACCTATTGTCTATTGTTTCTAGGTTAATTGGCTTGGTATAAATGTAAATAAGATCGTCTCTACCATAGGACAGTGTTTAGTGTGCGGGGATCGCTGGTCAGCGTGGACTCGGTGGGCCGAAGGGCCTGTTTCCGCGCTGTATCTCTAAGCTAAACTAAAGTACAAGGGTGGGGACATCTCTTGGTTGGCACACAAAAAGCTGGAGTAACTCTGCGGGTCAGGCAGCTTCCGTGGAGAGACGGAATGGGTGACGGTATCGGGGAGAGAGGGAAACTGGAGGCAAGAAAAGGTGGAGCCCACAATGGTCCATTGTTGGCTGTGGAAGAGGAGATAACAATGGGACATGTATATGAATGCGAACAGCCCCTGAAGAAGGGTCTCGACTCATAACGTCACCCATTCCTTCCCTCCAGAGAAGGCTGCCTGACCCGCTGAGTTACTCCAGCATTTTGTGTCTATGCCTGAATGGGTTACACAGTTCTGGATCCTTCCCTGAGACCAGACAGTTTATGGTCATCGTCGTGAACTTTGCCTCCTTGCAACTGGCCGATGGAGGTGCACACAGTCCAGGGTGAATGGGGTTTATTGTCATGTGCACTGGTACAGCGAGCATCTGTGTTTAGTTTTATGTTTCCTGCAGAACAGTCAGACCACGCCACCTCCTTATTATCTTATGTAAGTCAGGACTTACCATCTGAGCGTGCGATCCCTTGCCTGGGATCCACGCTCCAACTGCGGCCTACGGACTTTAACATCAAAGAGCTCCCAGTCTCGGGTTGAGACTGAAACATAGAAAATTGGTGCAGGAGTAGGCCATTCGGCCCTTCGAGCCTGCACCGCCATTCAATATGATCATGGCTGATCATCCAACTCAGTATCCTGTACCTGCCTTCTCTCCATACCCCCTGATCCCTTTAGCCACAAGGGCCACATCTAACTCCCTCTTAAATATAGCCAATGAACTGGCCTCAACTACCTTCAGTGGCAGAGAATTCCACAGATTCACCACTCTGTGTGAAAAAAAACGTTCTCATCTCAGTCCTAAAAGAATTCCCCCTTATCCTTAAACTGTGACCCCTTGTTCTGGACTTCCCCAACATCGGGAACAATCTTCCTGCATCTAGCCTGTCCAACCCCTTAAGAATTTTGTAAGTTTCTGTAAGATCCCCCTCAATCTTCTAAATTCCAGCGAGTACAAGCCGAGTCTATCCAGTCTTTCTTCATATGAAAGTCCTGCCATCCCAGGAATCAATCTGGTGAACCTTCTCTGTACTCCCTCTATGGCAAGAATGTCTTTCCTCAGATTAGGAGACCAAACCTGCACACAATACTCCAGGTGTGGTCTCACCAATGCCCTGTACAACTGCAGCAGAACCTCCCTGCTCCGATACTCAAATCCCCTCGCTATGAATGCCAACATACCATTCGCGCTATGAATGCCAACATACCAGTCAGGAGCTCCAAGCGGCATGAAGTTCGACAAGCCCGGACCCGGGGTAGATCGCCCGGCACGGGGGAGACACATTATAGCAAGTCCTTATGTTTAACGTGGCCCTGCTGTGCCTTCCTTGGAAGGCAGATCGAGGAGGAACAGCAGGGTTGTTGGCAAAGTCCAGCGTCGTGGAAAATAACTTAAACAATCACAATCATGTGTAGGAAAATAACTGCAGATGCTGGTTCAAATTGAAGGTAGACACAAAATGCTGGAGTAACTCAGCGGGTCAGGCAGCATCTCGGGAGAGAAGGAATGGGTGACATTTCGGGCAGTCTGAAGAAGGGTCTCGACCCGAAACAATGGGACATATATATGAATGCGAAAAGCCCCTGAATAAAGGTCTCGACCCGAAACGTCACCCATTCCTTCTCTCCCGAGACGCTGCCTGAGGAACATATGAGGAATTTCATTTGCCGCACAGTCATAACAACATAAAGCAACAGGGCACATAATAACGTGAACATCCACCGCAATAGACAATATGTGCAGGAGGAGGCCATTCGGCCCTTCAAGTCAAGTCAAGTCAAATTTATTTGTCACATACACATACTCGATGTGCAGTGAAATGAAAGTGGCAATGCCCGCGGATTGTGCACAAAAAGAATTACAGTTACAGCATATAAATAAAGTTAATAAGTTACTATTAGTGTCGACAAAAATTTAGTCTCTGGGGTTATAATAGTTAACAATCCTGATGGCCTGTGGGAAGAAGCTCCGTCTCATCCTCTCCGTTTTCACAGCGTGACAGCGGAGGCGTTTGCCTGATCGTAGCATCTGGAACAGTCCGTTGCTGGGGTAGCAGGGGTCCCTCATGATCTTACTTGCTCTGGATCTGCACCTCCTGATGTATAGGTCCTGCAGGGGGACGAGTGTAATTCCCATGGTGCGTTCTGCCGAACGCACTACTCTCTGCAGGGCCATCCTGTCCTGGGCAGAGCTGTTCCCAAACCAGACTGTAATGTTGCCGGACAGGATGCTCTCTACAGCCCCAGAGTAGAAGCAATGAAGGATTCTCAGAGACACTCTGAATTTCCTCAGTTGTCTAAGGTGGTAAAGGTGCTGCTTTGCCTTACCCACCAGTGCGGCAATGTGCGTTGCCCACGTCAGATCCTCTGCGATGCGGACTCCCAAGTATTTGAAACTGCTCACCTCTATCCACAATAGACCCATTTATCTCCAGTGGCGTGTACGTCCTTGGATGTTTAGCCCTTCTGAAGTCCACAATCAGCTCCTTTGTTTTAGTGACATTCAAGAGGAGGCTATTGTCCTGACACCAGAGTGCCAGATCAGCCACCTCCTCCCGGTAGTCCTTCTCATCGTTGTTGGAGATCCGGCCCACCACCACAGTGTCATCAGCAAACTTGATGATGGAGTTTGAGCTGAACCTGGCCCCACAGTCATGTGTGTACAGGGAGTACAGTAGGGGGCTAAGGACGCAACCCTGGGGGGATCCTATGTTCAGGGTGAGGGAACTAGATGTGTGTTCCCCCATCCTGACCACTTGGGGCCTGGCAGTGAGAAAGTCCAGGACCCAGGCACACAGAGGGGTGCTAAGCCCCAGTTCCAGCAGCTTCTCAACCAGTCTGCTGGGGACTATTGTGTTGAATGCTGAACTAAAGTCAATGAACAGCATCCTCACATAGCCCCCCTTCTGGCTGTCCAGATGAGAGAGAGCGGTGTGTAGAACCTGGGAGACCGCATCATCCGTGGACCTGTTCGGACGGTATGCGAACTGTAGTGGGTCCATGTTGCGAGGAAGGAGGGCGCAGATGTGCTTCTTGACTAGCCTCTCAAAGCATTTCATGACAACCGAGGTGAGGGCCACCGGTCGGTAGTCATTTAAACATGCTGGAGAGGCATTCTTTGGCACCGGTACAATGATGGATCTTTTGAAGCATGCAGGGACCATGGACTTGGCCAAGGAGAGGTTGAATATTGTGGTGAGCACTGGAGCAAGCTGAGTAGCACAAGACTTTAGTACTCGCCCAGATATACCATCTGGGCCTCCAGCTTTCCTCGTGTTCACACGCGTCAGAGCCCACCTCACCTCATGCTCGGACACCGAGAATGTGTGCACATCCCCGGGGGTGGATCCCCCTCCAGCCTCGCTAGCCAGCGCCCCTTCGGGGCTGTTTTTAGACGGCGAGCTGGTGGTGTTACCCGTCTCAAACCGTGCGTAAAAAGAGTTCAGGTCATCAGCTAAGGAGGAGCCGGCACTTCCGGTTGAGGGGGTGCTGGACCTGTAGCTAGTTATTGTCCGTAGCCCCTGCCAAAGGCGCCTGGTGTCCTGCTGCTCCATCTGTGACTCCATCTTGTCCCGGTACCTCTTTTTTTGCATCCTTCACTGCCCTTCGCAGTCGGTAGGACTCTCCCTTGTAGTCGTCCATGTTGCCGGATGCCAGGCCGGAGTTGTAAGCAGCGGTGCGAGCATTCAAGGCCACGCGATTAGACCTGTCCACCCAGGGTTTTTGGTTAGGGAAGATACTGACCCTTACCGTGGGGATGATGGTATCGGCTATTGTGGCAATGAAGTCCGTAACCGCTTCCGCAAACTCATTTACGTCTCTGGAACTTGCTTGGAACATGTTCCAGTCGACTTCGCTCAGTGCATCCTGCAGCATGGCCTCTGAATGGTCAGCCCACCGCTTTACGTCCCTCGTCACTGTCACTTCCCGTATTATCCGTTGTTTGTACTCCGGCAGCAGGAAAATGGCAGCATGGTCAGATTTCCCAAAAGGAGGGAGAGAAAAGGCCTTGTAGCCTTTCCTGAACGGCGTGTAGCAGTGGTCCAAAGTTATATCCCCCCTGGTGACACACGTGATGTGTTGGTAGAAGTTGGGCATGACCTTTTTGAGATTTCCCCTATTGAAGTCTCCAGCCACCAGCACAGCCGCATCAGGGTTCTTGTTTTGGTGTTGACACAACACATCGTGTAGGGTGGACAGTGCCACGTCGGTGTCCGCATGCGGTGGGATATAGACGGCTGTGATGATCACCGAGCTGAACTCCCGGGGTAGGTAGAATGGTCGGCATGAGATAGTTAGATGTTCCAGGTCCGGCGAGCAGGAACGAGAAAGCGTCTTAATATTTCCAGGATTGCACCAGTTATTATAGGTCAAGAAGCAGACTCCTCCGCCCTTGGATTTCCCGGATTCTTCCGTTCTGTCCGCCCGGAAAACAGTGAAGGACTCGGATGGGCAGATCACCTGGTCAGGCACCAGCGGGGTCAGCCATGTTTCGGTCGGACAAAGGATGTTATAGTTCTTTATGTCCCTCTGGAATCTGATCCTTGCCCTCAGGTCATCCAGCTTGTTCTCCAGGGACTGGACGCTGGCCAGAAGTATGCTGTACAGAGGTGGACGTAAGGCTTGGGTTCTCAGCCTGTTCCGAATCCGAGCCAGCACCGCCATTCAATGTGATCATGGCTGATCATTCTCAATCAGTACCCCGTTCCTGCCTTCTCCCCATACCCCCTGACTCCGCTATCCTTAAGAGCTCTATCTAGCTCTCTCTTGAATGCAGTGACTGCCCCACATTCCTCACTGTGATGGAAGGCTAAAAGAAAAGTTCAATCTCTTCCCTCCTTTCCCTCCAGCGGTCAGGGGCCTCGAGCCTTCCATTGACGGGACGATTTTGACTCCCGTAGCCGGCAGTCGGGCCTTCCTCGTCAGGGGGCAATCAATCTCCTGCTTCGGGGGATGGAGGGGGGGGTCTCAGCTCCCCCACGCCGGGCGATCTACCCCTGGTCGGGGCTTGTCGAACTTCATGCAGCTTGGAGCTCCTGACCTCGGACCGCACCTGGAGTACTGTGTGCAGTTGTACAGGGCCCTAGTGAGACCGCACCTGGAGTACTGTGTGCAGTTGTACAGGGCCCTAGTGAGACCGCACCTGGAGTACTGTGTGCAGTTGTACAGGGCCCTAGTGAGACCGCACCTGGAGTACTGTGTGCAGTTGTACAGGGCCCTAGTGAGACCGCACCTGGAGTACTGTGTGCAGTTGTACAGGGCCCTAGTGAGACCGCACCTGGAGTACTGTGCGCAGTTTTACAGGGCCCTAGTGAGACCGCACCTGGAGTACTGTGCAGTTGTACAGAGCCCTAGAGAGACCGCACCTGGAGTATTGTGCGCAGTTGTACAGGGCCCTAGACCTCACCTGGAGTACTGAGTGCTATTGAGGGTGTGCAGCGTAGGTTTACTAGGTTAATTCCCGGAATGGCGGGACTGTCGTATGTTGAAAGACTGGAGCGACTAGGCTTGTATACACTGGAATTTAGAAGGATGAGAGGAGATCTTATCGAAACGTATAAGATTATTAAGGGGTTGGACACGTTAGAGGCAGGAAACACGTTCCCAATGTTGGGGGAGTCCAGAACAAGGGGCCACAGTTTAAGAATAAGGGGTCGGCCATTTAGAACGGAGATGAGGAAAAACTTTTTCAGTCAGAGAGTTGTAAATCTGTGGAACTCTCTGCCTCAGAGGGCAGTGGAGGCCAATTCTCTGAATGCATTCAAGAGAGAGCTAGATAGAGCTCTTAAGGATAGCGGAGTCAGGGGGTATGGGGAGAAGGCAGGAACGGGGTACTGATTGAGAATGATCAGCCATGATCACATTGAATGGCGGTGCTGGCTCGAAGGGCCGAATGGCCTCCTCCTGCACCTATTGCCTATTGTCTACCCGAGACTGCGAGCTCTTTGATGTTAAAGTCCGCTGGCCACGGTTGGAGCGTGGATCCCAGGCAAGGGATCGCACGTTCAGATGGTAAGCCCTGACTGGAACAAAACAAAGATAATAAGGAGGTGGCGCAGTCTGACTCTTCTGCAGGAAGGAAACATAAAACTAAACACAGATGCTGGAAAACTGAACCTAAAGCAGGTAATGCTGGGGAAACTCAGCAGGTCAAACCGTATCTGTGAATAAACACTCAGAATTGGGGTCTGCAGCCCTTAGTTCAAACTGGGAAAGGGAGAGTACAAATTAGTTTAAAGTAAGGGAAATTGGTGGAGTTCACAAGTTATAGTAGAATTAGGCCATTCGGCCCATCGAGTCTACTCTGCCATTCAATCATGGCTGAACTCTGCCTCCTAATCCCAATTTCCTGCCTTCTCCCCACAGCCCCTGACACCTGTTCTAATCAAGAATTTGTCTATCTCTGCCTTAAAAATATCCATTGACTTAGTCTCCATAGCCTCCTGTGACAATGAGTTCCACAGATGCACCACTGAAGAAGGGTCTCGACCCGAAACGCCACCCATCCCTTCTCTCCTGAGATGCTGCCTGACCCACTGAGTCACTCCAGCATTTTGTACCACCCTCTGACTAAAGAAATTCCTCCTCATCTCCTTCCCATAGGAACGTCCTTTAATTCTGAGGCTGTGCCCTCTGGTCTTAGACTCTCCCACCAGTGGAAACGTCCTCTCCACATCCACTCTATCCAAGCCTACGCAGGGAGGGACGGTGGCACAGTGGGTAGAGCCGCTGCCTCACAGCGCCAGAGACCCCGGATCGATCCTGACCTCGGGAGCAGTCTGTGTGGAGTTTGCAAGTTTGCACGTTCTCCCTGTGACCACGTGGGTTTCCTCCGGGTGCTCCGGTTTCCTCCCACATCCCAATGACCTGCGGGTTTGCGGGTTAATCGGCCCCTCTGTAAATTGCTCCCCGGTGTGTAGTGAGCGGATGAGAAAGTGAGATAGGATGGAACCAGTGTGAACGGGGGATCGATGGTTGGCGTGGACCCGATGGGCCGAAGGGCCTGTTCCCACGGTGTATCGTCCAATCATCTCTTCTGTGCAGAAGAGCCCAGACAGTGATCGGAGTGGGGGTAAGATGGCGGCCGGAAACAGGATAGCCAGAGTCCTCCCGAGGGCCAGGGCATACAATGTGGCCCTCATCGTGCACTGTGAATACTGAATACAGGTGCTCCTCGACTTACAATGGGGTCATGTTCCGATAAGCCCATTGTAAATCGAAAATATCGTAAGTCAAAAATGCATTTAATACACCTAACCTACCCAACATCACAGCCACCCAACCTACCCAACCTTCCCAGTTCTCCCTCTATCTTCCTGTCTCCACCTATATCCTTCCTTTGTCCCGCCCCCCCTGACATCAGTCTGAAGAAGGGTCTCGACCCGAAACGTCACCCATTCCTTCTCTCCTGAGATGCTGCCTGACCTGCTGAGTTACTCCAGCATTTTGTGAATAAAAACCCACCCAACATCATAGCCACCTAACCTACAAAGGCCTTTTCGGCCACCTTATCTACCTGCGAACCTACCTTCGAGCAAATAGATCACATAGTGAACAAAAGAACGTTCAATCAAAATTTTTAATCAAACTTTTCTCCGGGATCGTCAGTTTCCTCCCGCGCTCCAAAGACATGCAGGATTGTAGGTCATTCGGCTTGGTATGAACGTAAATTGTCCCTAGTGCGTGTGGAGCAGTGTTAACGTGCGGGGATCTCTGGTCGGCGCGGACTCGGTGGGCCCGTTTCCGCGCTGTATCTCTGAACTAAACTAGTCTAACAGCCCAAAGTCGCTGGTGCAACCTAGACCGTGTGTAGTTTGTAGTTTAGTCATTGTTTGCGGTAGTCAGCAGATGGTCGTTACTGGGGCTGGAGGTAGCCGCTGTGGGGTCAAGGTTTCAGGAACCCGAGTAATCTCCATCTGTCAGCTGAGCGAGTGAATCACCAGTGATCATCACTTACAGCAACCCGACACCAGGCTTTACAGCAAATCACCAGACTTCAGCTGGTAATAAAGCTAGCCGAACAACTGCAGATAATCTGCAGTGTTATATATATAACATATAATATATAACAATTACAGCACGGAAACAGGCCCGTTCGGCCCTACCAGTCCACGCCGACCACTTTCCCTGACCTAGTCTCATCTACCTGCTCTCAGACCATAACCCTCCAATCCCCTCCTATCCATATACCTATCCAATTTACTCTTAAATAATAAAATCGAGCCAGCCTCCACCACTTCCACCGGAAGCCCATTCCATACAGCCACAACCCTCTGAGTAAAGAAGTTACCCCTCATGTTACCCCTAAACTTTTGTCCCTCAATTCTGAAGCTATGTCCCCTTGTTGGAATCTTCCCTACTCTCAAAGGGAAAAGCCTACCCACGTCAACTCTGTCCGTCCCTCTTAAAATTTTAAAAACCTCTATCAAGTCCCCCCTCAACCTTCTACGCTCCAAAGAATAAAGACCCAACCTGTTCAACCTCTCTCTGTAGCTTAAGTGCTGAAACCCAGGCAACATTCTAGTAAATCTCCTCTGTACCCTCTCCATTTTGTCGACATCCTTCCTATAATTTGGCGACCAGAACTGCACACCATACTCCAGATTCGGCCTCACCAATGCCCTGTACAATTTCAACATTACATCCCAACTTCTATATTCGATGCTCTGATTTATAAAGGCAAGCATACCAAACGCCTTCTTCACCACCCTATCCACATGAGATTCCACCTTCAGGGAACAATGCACAGTTATTCCCAGATCCCTCTGTTCCACTGCATTCCTCAATTCCCTACCATTTACCCTGTACGTCCTATTTTGATTTATCTGGCCTGTGTCTCATTACAGCTCGTTAACCACAAGCTGCCTGCTATTCCCCCAGCCTTGCATCATTCTGGACAGCGTTGGGGCATCCCAAGGCGCTAAATCAATGCAGTCCGGGTTTTTTTTAACTGGGATTTTTCGTGAGAAAACTTTCATGATCCGCACATTTTGTGTGTTTGCATTAGGAGCAGCAAAGGAGCTTGCATGAGCCGGGACATCACGTATTTTGGGCTAAATCGGTTTGTCCCGCACGGGGACCGCCCTTGTCCCGTGTTAGTAGGGGTTGCCAACTTCCTCGCTCCCAAATACGGGACAAAGGGTGACGTCACCGCCCCGCGCCCCACGTGACCTCACCCAGCCAGCGGCCACGTGCTCCCGCTCCACCAATGGCGGCCGCTGGCTGGGTGAGGTCACGACTTTGGGATTCGACTTGCGTTTTGGGAATCCTGCACCAGCACTCCCAAACCCCATTTGCACCTCCGATTTCTGGATCCTCTTCCCATTTGTACGGAGTTTGTACGTTCTCCCTGTGACCTGCGTGGGTTTTCTCAGGGCGCTCCGGTTTCCTCCCACACTCCAAAGACGTACAGGTTTGTAGGTTTCACACACAGGTTTGTAGGCATCGGAACACAGCTACCAGCCTTGGAGGGCATCTACAACACACGATGCCTCAGAAAAGCCACCAGCATCCACAAAGACCCTGCAACAGTCTGTTCGAACTTCTACCATCGGGCAGACGATACAAGGCCTTCTACGCCCGCACCTCCAGACTCAGGAACAGCTTCATCCCCAGGGCCATAGCTGCTATGAACCGGTCCTGCTGATCCGGATGGTCACATCGCACAGTGATCCGGCACAGATCAACTTGCACTTTATTCTGTCTTAAAACTTACAATTTGTTTCGTTGGGTTGTTGTTTAAATTAATTAATTTATTGCATCGTAATTTATTGAGGCGCATTCCCAATCTCGTTGTACCCCTGTACAATGACAATAAAGATATATTGTATTGTATTGTTTGGTGAAATTTGTAAATTGTCCCTAATGTGTAAGATAGTGTCAGTGTGCGGGGATCGCTGGTCGGTGCGGACTCAGTGGGCCGAAGGGCCTGTTTCTGCACTGTATCTCTAAACTAAACTAAACTAAAAAATACCTTGCTGTTTGTGGTTATTTAGGGTCAGTCTACGGTCAAGAGAATCAAGAGTCAAGAGTGTTTTATTGTCAGATGTCCCAGATAGAACAACGGCATTCTTAATTCACTGAAATTCAATGAAGTTAAGTTTCCCTCCGTGCACAGGAGGCAGAGCTCCAGAGACCGAGGTTCGATTCTGACCCACCAGTACTGTTTGTGTGGAGTTTGCAGGATCTCATTGCGTGGGCGGCACGGTGGCGCAGCGGTAGAGTTGCTGCCTTACAGCGAATGCAGCGCCAGAGACTCAGGTTCGATCCCGACTACGGGCGTCGTCTGTACGGAGTTTGTACGTTCTCCCCGTGACCTGCGTGGGTTTTCTCCGAGATTTTCGGTTTCCTCCCACTCTCCAAAGACGTGCAGGTTTGTAGGTTAATTGGCTTGGTGTAAATGTAAAAATTGTCCCTAGTGTGTGTAGGATAGTGTTAGTGTGCGGGGATCGCTGGGCGGCGCGGACCCGGTGGGCCGAAGGGCCTGTTTCAGCGCTGTATCTCTAAATCTAAATCACGTGGGTTTCCCCGGGCGCTCTGTTTTCCTCCCGCACTCCAAAGACGTACAGGTTTGTAGGTTAATTGGCTTTGATAAAAATTGTGAAATTGTGCTTGATAGGGCTGGTCGCTGGTTGGAGTGGTCTCTGTAGGACAAAGGGCTCTTTCCACGCTGTATCTCTACAGTCTAAAGTCCTCCTCCATGTTGATATGGGAATAAACAGGTGTGAGACCAACAATACATCTCACATCCCCTCCCCTCTCCATCTTTCTTGTCCCCCCCCACTCCCAATTCTCCCACTATATCCCACCCACCCCCCGTCACCCCACTCCTTTCCCCTCCCACACACACTCAACTCCCATCCCCGAGTCTCTCATTTCCCTCCCCCCCACCCCGCTGTCTTACAACTCCAGAGACCCAGGCTCGATTCCAACCTCCGGTGCTGTCTGTGTGGAGTTTGCAGGCTCTCTCCTGATGATCACATAGGTTTCCCCAGGGTGCTCCAGTTTTAGCCCACACTCCAAAGGCATGCAGATCCCTGGATGAATCGGGGATAGGACAGATGTGAGCTAGCATTGTCTCAAAGGGCCGAATATCCTTCGAATGATGTCCGAACAAGGGGCGGCACGGTGGCGCAGCGGTAGAGTTGCTGCCTTAAAGTGTCAGAGACCCAGGTTCGATCCTGACTACGGGTGCTGTCTGTGAGGAGTTTGCACGTTCTTCCTGTGTCTGCACTGGTTTTCTCTGGGTGCTCTGGTTTCCTCCCACACTCCCAAAGTCATGTATGTTTGTAGCTCAAATCTGTAGGAACGGCAGATGCTGTTTTAAACCAAAGATAGACACAAAATGCTGGAGGCAGCATCTTTGGAGAGAAGGAATGGGTGACATTTCAGGTCGAACAGGCAGACTTGAAGACAGGTTTGTAGATAATTGGATTTGGTAAAAATTGTAAGAACGTCCCTAGTGTGTAGGATAGTGTTAGTGTATGGGATAATCGCTGGTTGGCAGGTAGACTGGGAAAATCAGGTTGGAAATGGACCCCAGGAAAGAGAGTTTGTAGAGTGCCTTCGAGATGGATTCTTAGAACAGCTTGTACTGGAGCCTACCAGGGAGAAGGCAATTCTGGATTTAGTGTTGTGTAATGATCCTGATCTGATAAGGGGACTAGAGGTAAAAGAGCCATTAGGAGGCAATGATCACAACATGATAAGTTTTACTCTGCAAATGGAAAGGCAGAAGGGAAAATCGGAAGTGTCAGTATTACAGTATAGCAAAGGGGATTACAGAGGCATGAGGCGGGAGCTGGCCAAAATTGACTGGAAGGAGGCCCTAGCAGGGAAGACGGTAGAACAGCAATGGCAGGTATTCCTGGGAATAATGCAGAGGTTGCAGGATCAATTTATCCCAAAGAGGCGGAAAGACTCTAAGGGGAGTAAGAGACACCTGTGGCTGACGAGGGAAGTCAAGGACAGCATAAAAATAAAGGAGAGGAAGTATAACATAGCAAAGAAGAGTGGGAAGACAGAGGATTGGGACTCTTTTAAAGAGCAACAAAGGTTAACTAAAAAGGCAATACGGGGAGAAAAGATGAGGTACGAGGGTAAACTAGCCAATAATATAAAGGAGGATAGCAAAAGTTTTTTTAGGTACGTGAAGAGGAAAAAAATAGTCAAGGCAAATGTGGGTCCCTTGAAGACAGAAGCAGGGGAATTTATTATGGGGAACAAAGAAATGGCAGACGAGTTAAACCGTTACTTTAGATCTGTCTTCACTGAGGAAGATACACACAATCTCCCAAATGTTCTAGGGGCTGGAGAACCTAGGGTGATGGAGGAACTGAAGGAAATCCACATTAGGCAGGAAATGGTTTTGGGTAGACTGATGGGACTGAAGGCTGATAAATCCCCAGGGCCTGATGGTCTGCATCCCAGGGTACTTAAGGAGGTGGCTCTAGAAATAGTGGAAGCATTGGAGATCATTTTTCAATGTTCTATAGATTCAGGATCAGTTCCTGTGGATTGGAGAATAGCAAATGTTATCCCACTTTTTAAGAAAGGAGGGAGAGAGAAAACGGGTAATTATAGACCAGTTAGTCTGACATCAGTGGTGGGGAAGATGCTGGAGTCAATTATAAAAGACGAAATTGCTGAGCATTTGGATAGCGGTAACAGGATCATTCCGAGTCAGCATGGATTTACGAAGGGGAAATCATGCTTGACAAATCTACTGGAATTTTTTGAGGATGTAACTAGGAAAATTGACAGGGGAGAGTCAGTGGATGTGGTGTACCTCGACTTTCAGAAAGCCTTCGACAAGGTCCCACATAGGAGATTAGTGGGCAAAATTAGAGCACATGGTATTGGGGGTAGGGTACTGACATGGATAGAAAATTGGTTGACAGACAGAAAGCAAAGAGTGGGGATAAATGGGTCCCTTTCGGAATGGCAGGCAGTGACCAGTGGGGTACCGCAAGGTTCGGTGCTGGGACCCCAGCTATTTACGATATACATTAATGACTTAGATGAAGGGATTAAAAGTACCATTAGCAAATTTGCAGATGATACTAAGCTGGGGGGTAGTGTGAATTGTGAGGAAGATGCAATAAGGCTGCAGGGTGACTTGGACAGGTTGTGGGCGGATACATGGCAGATGCAGTTTAATGTAGATAAGTGTGAGGTTATTCACTTTGGAAGTAAGAATAGAAAGGCAGATTATTATCTGAATGGTGTCAAGTTAGGAAGAGGGGATGTTCAACGAGATCTGGGTGTCCTACTGCATCAGTCACTGAAAGGAAGCATGCAGGTACAGCAGGCAGTGAAGAAAGCCAATGGAATGTTGGCCTTCATAACAAGAGGAGTTGAGTATAGGAGCAAAGAGGTCCTTCTACAGTTGTACAGGGCCCTGGTGAGACCGCACCTGGAGTACTGTGTGCAGTTTTGGTCTCCAAATTTGAGGAAGGATATTCTTGTTATTGAGGGCGTGCAGCGTAGGTTCACTAGGTTAATTCCCGGAATGGCGGGACTGTCGTATGTTGAAAGGCTGGAGCAATTAGGCTTGTATACACTGCAATTTAAAAGGATGAGGGGGGATCTTATTGAAACATATAAGATAATTAGGGGATTGGACACATTAGAGGCAGGAAACATGTTCCCAATGTTGGGGGAGTCCAGAACAAGGGGCCACAGTTTAAGAATAAGGGGTAGGCCATTTAGAACGGAGATGAGGAAGAACTTTTTCAGTCAGAGAGTGGTGAAGGTGTGGAATTCTCTGCCTCAGAAGGCAGTGGAGGCCAGTTCGTTGGATGCTTTCAAGAGAGAGCTGGATAGAGCTCTTAAGGATAGCGGAGTGAGGGGGTATGGGGAGAAGGCAGGAACGGGGTACTGATTGAGAGTGATCAGCCATGATCGCATTGAATGGCGGTGCTGGCTCGAAGGGCTGAATGGCCTCCTCCTGCACCTATTGTCTATTGTCTATTGACTTTAGTTTAGCTTAGTTTAGAGACACAGTGCGGAAACAGGCCCTTCGTCCCACGAAGTCGGCACCGACCAGCGATCCCAGGAGGTGTAGGAAAATAACTGCAGATGCTGGCTCAAATTAAAGGCAGACACAAAATGCTGGAGTAACTCAGCGGGTCAGGCAGCATCTCAGGAGAGAAGGAATGGGTGATGTTTTGGGTCTGAAGAAGGGTCTCGACCCGAAACGTCATCCATTCCTTCTCTCCTGAGATGCTGCCTGACCCGCTGAGTTACTCCAGCATTTTGTGTCTGCCTCCTACACATTAGCGACAATTTGCAATTTTACTGGAAACTGCAAACATTTTGGAGTGTGGGAGGAAACCGGGGCACCCGGAGAAAACTCACGCGGTCACGGGGAGAACGTGCAAACTCCGTACAGACAGCACCCGTGGTCAGGATCGAACCCGGGTCTCTGGCGCTGTAATGCAGCAACTCTACCGCTGTGCCAGTGTGCAGAAGGGCCTGTTGCCACGCTGTATTGATAAAGTGCTCCTCCATATTGAAATGGGAATGGAGAAAACATGGTGTGAGACCGGCGAGAAATCTCGCATCCCCTCTCCTCTCCATCTCTCCCGTGACCCCACCACTCCAGTGCACTCCCACTATTTCCCACCCCTCTCAAGTCCCCCTGCTCCTAACTAGGGTTGCCAACATGAGCCGGGACATCCCGTATTTTGGGCTCAATTAGTTTGCCCTGTGCGGGACCGCCCCTTGTCCCGTATTAGTAGGGTTGCCAACTTCCTCACTCCCCAAATAAGGTCACGTGGGGCGCGGGGCAGTGACATCACCTTGTCCCGTATTTGGGAGTGAGGAAGTTGGCAACCCTACTCCGAATCCCTCCTCGGTACTCTCACCTCACATCCCCAAGTTTCTAATTTCCCTTCCCCTCTGCCCGCCACCCCCCCCCCCCTCTCACCTTCCATCCACACACACACCCCACCCCCCCCCTCTGGCTTTACATTCATTCCCCGCCTCCTCTCCTCATCTGACACGAGGATGTTGCCAGGTCTAGAGGGTGTGAGCTACAGGGAGAGGTTGAGCAGGCTGGGTCTCTATTCCTTGGAGCGCAGGAGGATGAGGGGAGATCTTATAGAGGTGTATAAAATCATGAGAGGGATAGATCGGGTAGATGCACAGAATCTCTTGCCCAGAGTAGGTGAATCGAGGACCAGAGGACATAGGTTCAAGGTGAAGGGAAAAGGTTTAATAGGAATCTGAGGGGTAACTTTTTCACACAGAGGGTGGTGGGTGTATGGAACAAGCTGCCAGAGGAGGTAGTTGAGGCTGGGACTATCCCAACATTTCAGAAAGAGTTAGACAGGACAGGTTTGGAGGGATATGGACCAAACGCAGGCAGGTGGGACTAGTGTAGCTGGGACATTGTTGACCAGTGTGGGCAAGTTGGGTCAAAGGGCCTGTTTCCACACTGTGTCACTCTATGGGTATTGTGTTCTCCAGTTACTCCAGCATTTTGTGAATAAATACCTTCGATTTGTACCAGCATCTGCAGTCTTATACATACTCCTATACTAAAATCCTCTTGTTATGAAGGCCAATATGCCATTAGCTTTCTTCACTGCCTGCTGTACCTGCATGTTTACATTCAGTGACTGATGTACAAGGACACCCAGGTCTCGCTGCACTTCCCCCTTACCTAACCTGACACTCTGCGAGGAACAGCAGGTGCTGCTTTACACAGGAGACAAACACAAAGTGCTGGAGGAACTCAGGCAGCACCATCATAAATGTGAGGTTATCCACTTTGGCGGTACATTTATGCTGGTGCTGCCTGAGTTCCTCCAGCACTTTGTTTTTGTCTCCGGTGTAAAGCAGCAGCTGCAGTTCCTTCCGCAAACAACCCGCCCCAGCCCCGCCCCCAGCCTCAGCCCCGCCCACAACCCGCCCCAGCCCCGCCCACCCCACGCCCCGCCCCAACACAGCCCCCAACATCGGCCCGCCCCCAGCCCCGTCCCCGCCCCAGCCCCGCCCCCCCGCCTCCAGCTCCGCCCCCCTCGCCTCCAGCCCCGCCCCCCCCCGCCCCAGCCCCGCCCCCAGCGACCAATCACAGGCACCGGGGCCGCCGAATGTATCCAATGTCGCCGCCTCTCGGCCAATGGGCGGCAGCGGCGCATGTTGCAACTTGCAGGCGGCGGCCAATCAGGAGGCGTCGGAGCGGACAGACGCGCATTAGAGGGGCGGAGCAGCCTGGGAGAAGGGACGGGGAGAGGGACAGGCTGCAGGCGGGGGGGATAGCAGCGGCTGCAGGCGGGGCTGGGAGCGGCCACAGGCGGGGGGATAGCAGCGGCCCGGGGAGCGGCCGCAGGCGGGGCTGGGACCAGCAGCAGCCGGACGATGAGCGAGAGGGAGCGGGGGGACGCCCTATCCTCGCTCGCCCACCTTCTGTCCTACGACAGCCTGGTGCACGCCGTGGCCGGCTCTGCGGTAAGATGCCTCTTCTCCCCCCCCCCCCCCACCCCACCCACTCTCTCCCCCCCACCCACTCTCTCCCCCCCACCCCACCCACTCTCTCCCCCCCACCCCACCCACTCTCTCCCCCCCACCCACTCTCTCCCCCCCACCCACTCTCTCCCCCCCACCCACTCTCTCCCCCCCACCCACTCTCTCCCCCCCACCCACTCTCTCCCCCCCACCCACTCTCTCCCCCCCCACCCACTCTCCTCCCTCTCTCTCCCCCCTCTCTCTTCCCCCTCCTCTCTTCCCCCCTCTCTCTTCCCCCTCTCTCTTCCCCATCTCTCTTCCCCCCTCTCTCTTCCCCCTCCTCTCTTCCCCCCTCTCTCTTCCCCCCTCTCTCTTCCCCCCTCTCTCTTCCCCCCTCTCTTCCCCCTCTCTTCCCCCTCTCTCTTCCCCCTCACTTCCCCCCTCTCTTCCCCCTCTCTCTTCCCCCCTCTCTCCCCCCTCTCTCTCCCCCTCTCTCTTCCCCATCTCTCTTCCCCCTCTCTCTTCCCCCTCCTCTCTTCCCCCCTCTCTCTTCCCCCCTCTCTCTCCCCCCTCTCTCTTCCCCCCCTCTCTTCCCCCCTCTCTCTCCCCCCTCTCTCTTCCACCCACCCACTCTCCCCCCCTCTCTCCTCCCCCTCTCTCTTCCCCCCTCTCTCTTCCCCCTCTCTCTTCCCCCTCTCTCTTCCCCCCTCTCTCTTCCCCCTCTCTCTTCCCCCTCTCTCTTCCCCCTCTCTCTTCCCCCCCTCTCTTCCCCCCCTCTCTTCCCCCCCTCTCTTCCCCCCTCTCTTCCCCCCCTCTCTTCCCCCCCTCTCTTCCCCCCTCTCTTCCCCCCCTCTCTTCCCCCCCTCTCTTCCCCTCTCTCTTCCCCCCTCTCTCCCTCCTCTCTCCCCCTCTCTCTCCCCCCTCTCTCTCCCCCCTCTCTCTTCCCCCCCTCTCTTCCCCCCCCTCTCTTCCCCCCCTCTCTTCCCCCCCTCTCTTCCCCCCCTCTCTTCCCACCCTCTCTTCCCCCCCTCTTTTCCCCCCCTCTCTCCCCCCTCTCTCTTCCCCCTTCTCTCTTCCCCCCTCTCTCTTCCCCCCCTCTCTTCCCCCCCCTCTCTCCACCCACTCTCTCCCCCCCACCCACTCTCCCCCCTCTCTCCTCCCCCCTCTCTCTTCCCCATCTCTCTTCCCCCGCTCTCTTCCCCATCTCTCTTCCCCCCTCTCTCTTCCCCCTCTCTCTTCCCCCTCTCTCTTCCCCCTCTCTCTCCCCCCCTCTCTCTCCCCCCCTCTCTCTTCCCCCCTCTCTCTTCCCCCCTCTCTCTTCCCCCCTCTCTCTTCCCCCCTCTCTCTTCCCCCCTCTCTCCCCCCCTCTCTCCCCCTCTCTCTTCCCCCTCTCTCTTCCCCTCTCTCTCTTCCCCCTCTCCCCCCCTCTCTTCCCCCTCTCTTCCCCCTCTCTCCTCCCCATCTCTCTTCCCCCTCTCTCTTCCCCCTCTCTCTTCCCCCTCTCTCTTCCCCACTCTCTCCCCCCACCCACTCTCCCCCCACCCCCACCCACTCTCTTCCCCCACCCACTCTCTCCCCCCCCACCCACTCTCTTCCCCCCACCAACTCTCTTCCCCCTCTCTCTCCCTCCCCCCCCCCCCTTCTCCCCGTCTCTGCCTTAAAAATATCCACTGACTTGGCCTCCACAGCCCTCTGTGCCAGTGAGTTCCACAGATTAACTACTCTCTGACTAAAGAAGTCCCTCCTCACCTCCATTCTAAAAGAGCGCCCTTTAATTCTGAGGCTGTGCCCTCTGGTCCTGGACTCTCCCACCAGTGGAAACATCCTCTCCACATCCACTCTATCCAGGCCGCTCACTATTCGGTACGTTTCAATGAGGTTCCCCCTCAACCTTCTAAACTCCAGAGAGTACAGGCCCAATGCCGACAAACGCTCATCATGTGCTAACCCACTCATTCCTGGGATCGTTCTTGGAAACCTCCTCTGGGCCTTCTCCAGAGCCAGCACATTCTTCCTCAGATATGGGGCCCAGATTTGCTCACAGTGCTCCAAATGCTGGCAGTCCAGAGCCTTATGGAGACTCAGCATTACATCTCTGTTTTTGTACTCCAGTCCTCGATATAAATACTAGCATTGACTTTATAGGAAAATAACTGCAGATGCTGGTACAAATCGATTTATTCACAAAATGCTGGAGTAACTCAGCAGGTCAGGCAGCATCTCGGGAGAGAAGGAATGGGTGACGTTTCGGGTCAAGACCCTTCTTCAATCTGCATTGACTTTGCTTTCCTTACCACCGATTCGACTTGCACATTAACTATTTGGGAGTTAGGAAGTTGGGAGTCCAGAGAGAAGGAATGGGTGGCCTTGGTAACGTTGACCTTCAATACGAGAGGATTTGTGTACAGGAGCTAAAAAGTTCTTTTATCGAAACGTATAAGATTATTAAGGGGTTGGACACGTTAGAGGCAGGAAACATGTTCCCAATGTTGGGGGAGTCCAGAAAAAGGGGCCACTGTTTAAGAATAAGGGGTAGGCCATTTAGAACTGAGATGAGGAAAAACTTTTTCAGTCAGAGAGTTGTGAATCTTTGGAATTCTCTGCCTCAGAAGGCAGTGGAGGCCAATTCTCTGAATGCATTCAAGAGAGAGCTAGATAGAGCTCTTAAGGATAGCGGAGTCAGGGGGTATGGGGAGAAGGCAGGAACGGGGTACTGATTGAGAATGATCAGCCATGATCACATTGAATGGTGGTGCTGGCTCGAAGGGCCGAATGGCCTCCTCCTGCACCTATTGTCTATTGTCTATTGTCCTGGTATCAGGCCCTGGTGAGACCGCATCTGGAGTATTGTGTGCAGTTTTGGTCTCCTAATTTGAGGAAGGACGTCAATGCCATTGAGGTAGTGCAGCTTAGGTTCACGAGGTTAATCCCTGGGATGGCGGGACTGTCATATGAGGAAAGATTGGAAAGACTGGGCTTGTATTCACTGGAGTCTAGAAGGATGAGAGGGGATCTTATAGAGACATATAAAATTATAAAAGGACTGGACAAGCTAGATGCAGGATAAATGTTCCCAATGTTGGGGGAATCCAGAACCAGGGGCCACAGTCTAAGAATAAAGGGGAGGCTATTTAAAACTGAGGTGAGAAGGAACTTTTTCACCCAGAGAGTTGTGAATTTGTGGAGCCACAGAGGGCAGTGAAGGCCAAATCACTGGATTAATTTAAGAGAGTTAGATAGGGCTCTAGGGGCTAGTGGAGTCAAGGGGTATGGGGAGAAGGCAGGCACGGGTTACTGATTGTGGACGATCAGCCATGATCACAATGAATGGCGGTGCTGGCTCGAAGGGCCGAATGGCCTCCTCCTGCACCTATTTTCTATATTTCGATGCTGCCTGTGCCGCTGAGTTAGCCCAGCATTTTGTGTCAATCATCAGTCAAGGTATCGAGTATAGAAGTTGGGAAATTTTGTTACAGTTGTACAAGACGTTGGTGAGGCCACACTTGGAGAGAAGATTTACGAAGAGGTTGCCAGGACTTGAGGGGCTGAGTTATTCGGAGAGGTCGGGCAGGCTGGGACTTCGTTCCTTGCAGTGCAGGAAGCTGAGAGGTGATCTTAGAGGCGTATAAAATCTCAAGGGGAATAGGTAGTGTTTTACCCAGAGTAGGGGAACCGAGAACCAGGGGACATAGGTTTATGGTGCGAAGATCAAGATTTCATACAAACCTGAGGGGCAACCTTTTTCACTGATTGTAGCAAATTTTAGAAGACACCTGGGCAGGGTCATGAATAGGAAAGCTTTGGAGAGATATATGGGCCAAATGCGGGCTTGGGCCAAGCTTAGATGGGGCATTTTGGTCGGTGTGGAACGGATGGGCCGAAGGGGCCTGTTTCTGCGCTGTACGACTCTGATATACAAGATTATTAAGGGGTTGGACACGTTAGAGGCAGGAAACATGTTCCCAATGTTGGGGGAGTCCAGAACCAGGGGCCACAGTTTAAGAATAAGGGGTAGGCCATTTAGAACGGAGATGAGGAAAAACTTTTTCAGTCAGAGAGTTGTGAATCTGTGGAATTCTCTGCCTCAGAAGGCAGTGGAGGCCAATTCTCTGAATGCATTCAAGAGAGAGCTAGATAGAGCTCTTAAGGATAGCGGAGTCAGGGGGTATGGGGAGAAGGCAGGAACGGGGTACTGATTGAGAATGATCAGCTTGAATGGTGGTGCTGGCTTGAAGGGCTGAATGGCCTCCTCCTGCACCTGTTGTCTATTGACTCTGTGATTCACAAATTAAAGTCCTACATTGGGGCAAGGCGAAAAAATGGTGGAGTTAGACATGAACTCGCAAAGGTTGGCTGGGAGAAGCTGGCTGCAGATTACGGTACACCTGGCAAGAGGGAGGCTTGGACGTGAGATCGGGCGAGCCCAGGCCCAGCGTGCTTCTGTTGGTGTGAAGGGAGAGACAGACAGGACTGGGCAACCCTGGCTGATGCAGTCATAGTGATACAGTGTGGAAACAGGCCCTTCATAGAGTGATACAGTGTGGAAACAGGCCCTTCATAGAGTGATACAGTGTGGAAACGGGCCCTTCACAGAGTGATACAGTGTGGAAACAGGCCCTTCATAGAGTGATACAGTGTGGAAACAGGCCCTTCATAGAGTGACACAGTGTGGAAACAGGCCCTTCAAAGAGTCATAGAGTGATACAGTGTGGAAACAGGCCCTTCACAGAGTGATACAGTGTGGAAACGGGCCCTTCACAGAGTGATACAGTGTGGAAACGGGCCCTTCACAGAGTGATACAGTGTGGAAACAGGGCCTTCATAGAGTGATACAGTGTGGAAACAGGCCCTTCATAGAGTGATACAGTGTGGAAACAGGCCCTTCACAGAGTGATACAGTGTGGAAACGGGCCCTTCACAGAGTGATACAGTGTGGAAACAGGCCCTTCACAGAGTGATACAGTGTGGAAACAGGGCCTTCTGCCCAACTTGCCCACTCCGGCCAACAATGTCCCAGCTACACTAGTCCCACCTGCCTGCGCTTGGTCCATATCCCTCCAAACCGGTCCAATCAATGTACCTGTCTAACTGTTTCTTAAACGATGGGATAGTCCCAGCTTCAACTACCTCCTCAGGCAGCTTGTGGTGAGTACCTACCGACAGTGGTCCGAGGAGGGACAGGGTGTTGGGCACCCAAGGCTCATCGATGCGCGAGGGCAACGAAGGCGATCCCGTCTGGCCCGAACCGACAGAAGGTCGACTGTGGCACAAGTCACAGAAAATGTTAATGGTGGTGACGGGAGGAATGTCAAGTCAAGTCAAGTCAATTTTATTTGTATAGCACATTTAAAAACAACCCACGTTGACCAAAGTGCTGTACATCTGATTAGGTTCCAATGGAAAAAAAATGAAACATACAGTAGCACGCAAACAGTTCACAGCGCCTCCTCAATGAGCCTCAAACGCTAGGGAGTAGAAATAGGTTTTGAGCCTGGACTTAAAGGAGTGGATGGAGGGGGCAGTTCTGATGGGGAGAGGGATGCTGTTCCACAGTCTAGGAGCTGCAACCGCAAAAGCGCGGTCACCCCTGAGCTTAAGCCTAGACCGCGGGATAGTCAGTAGCCCCAAGTCGGCCGACCTGAGGGACCTGGAGATAGAGAGGTGGGTTAGAAGATTTTTGATGTAGGGAGGGGAATGTCCTTTTAGGGCTTTATATGTGAATAGGAGGAGCTTGACGTTAATTCTGTACCGTACAGGGAGCCAGTGGAGAGAGGCCAGAATCGGGGTGATGTGGTCCCTTTTACGGGTACCCGTCAGGAGTCTCGCTGCGGCGTTTTGGACCAGTTGCAGGCGGGACAGGGAAGATTGGCTGATCCCAGTGTATAGGGAGTTGCAGTAGTCTAGGCGGGAGGAAATGAAAGCGTGAATGATTTTTTCTGTGTCGTCGAATTGGAGGAAAGGTTTGATTTTAGCTATGGTTCGAAGTTGGAAGAAGCTGGCTTTTACCACAGCGTTGACTTGCTTGTCAAACTTTAATGCAGAGTCAAATATCACGCCGAGGTTTTTGACAAGCGGTTTGACGAGGCAGGACAGGCTTCCAAGACTGCCTGTTATCAATTTGATGGAGTCGGGGGGGCCGAATAGGATGACCTCAGACTTGCTCTCATTTAATTGGAGGAAGTTCTGTGCCATCCAACATTTTATGTCCTCAAGGCAGTGTAAGAGGCTGTTTAAATTTGACTGGTTGTTGGGTTTCAGAGGGAGGTAAAGCTGTGTGTCATCGGCATAGCAGTGGAAAGAAATGCCGTGCCTTTGAATGATTTGGCCAAGGGGGAGCATGTACAGAGAGAAGAGAATGGGGCCTAGGATGGAGCCTTGTGGAACTCCGCAGGAGAGGCTAGCTGTGTCACAATACACAGTGCATCGCACCCTGCTGTGTATGGGGCTGCACATGGAGGACCAACAGCATATGAGGCAGGTGGGCATAATGTTTTGGTTGATCGGTGTAAGTGGGGTCGTTCTTAATAGGGAAAAATGGCGCACAATTGGCGAAACTTTGGCCAAGCCTGCAGCAAAGATAATGGCAGAATGATCGGAGATGGCGCAAAGAGGTCTTTTGATCGTAATTGTCTCTCAAATGATACTGTTCGTCGAAGCATCACCGAAATGGCTGAAAATATAAAACAAATATTATTGTCCGACATCCGTCAGAATCGTTATTGTGAATTGCAGGCAGACCAATCCACTGACATTGCGAATTTTGCAAATCGTTTGGTGCTCGTTAGGTATGACAAAGTCCAAAAACTTCATGACAACCGTTTATTTTTGCCAACCTTTGCCTGAACGTACAACTGGAGAAGAAATCTTTAACATTATGGATGAAGGCAGTGCAGCGTAGGTTCACGAGATTGATCCCTGGGATGGCGGGACTGTCATATGAGGAAAGATTGGAAAGACTAGGCTTGTATTCACTGGAGTTTAGAAGGATGAGAGGGGATCTTATATAGACATATAAAATTATAAAAGGACTGGACACGCTAGATGCAGGAAAAGTGTTCTCAATGTTGGGCGAGTCCTGAACCAGGGGCCACAGTCTAAGAATAAAGTGGAGGCCATTTTAAACTGAGGTGAGAAGGAACTTTTTCACCCAGAGTTGTGAATTTGTGGAATTCTCTGCCACAGAGGGCAGTGGAGGCCAAATCACTGGATGGATTTAAGAGAGAGTTAGATAGAGCTCTAGGGGCTAGTGGAATCAAGGGATACGGGGAGAAGGCAGGCACAGGTTATTGATTGGGGACGATCAGCCATGATCACAATAGTTCCTCACCTCCCCTTCCCAGATCTCCCTCTATCTTCCTGTCTCCACCTATATCCTTCCTTTGTCCTGCCCCCCTGACATCAGTCTGAAGAAGGGTCTCGACCCGAAACGTCACCCATTCCTTCTCTCCTGAGATGCTGCCTGACCTGCTGAGTTACTCCAGCATTTTGTGAATAAATACCTTCGATTTGTACCGGCATCTGCAGTTATTTTCTTACACAATGAATGGCGGTGCTGGCTCGAAGGGCCGAATGGCCTCCTCCTGCACCTAATTTCTATATTTCTATGAATTTATGCAGCAAAACAAACCTGATTGGAAGCATTGTGTTGGAATTAGCTGAAGGCCAAAGACGGATGTAACAAAGGGCTTGTTTCAAGGATTAAGACTATTGCACCGGATGCAAAATTAACACATTGTTGCATGCACAGCGAGGCTTTGGCGAGACATGATATCTGCAGACCTAAAACAATCTCTAGACCAAGCAGTGAAAATCATAAATTATATGGCTTGTATACACTGGAATTTAGAAGGATGAGGGGGGATCTTATTGAAACATATAAGATAATTAGGGGATTGGACACATTAGAGGCAGGAAACATGTTCCCAATGTTGGGGGAGTCCAGAACAAGGGGCCACAGTTTAAGAATAAGGGGTAGGCCATTTAGAACGGAGATGAGGAAGAACTTTTTCAGTCAGAGAGTGGTGAAGGTGTGGAATTCTCTGCCTCAGAAGGCAGTGGAGGCCAGTTCGTTGGATGCTTTCAAGAGAGAGCTGGATGGAGCTCTTAAGGATAGCGGAGTGAGGGGGTATGGGGAGAAGGCAGGAACGGGGTACTGATTGAGAGTGATCAGCCATGATCGCATTGAATGGCGGTGCTGGCTCGAAGGGCTGAATGGCCTACTCCTGCACCTATTGTCTATTGTTTATTATATTAAAGAACGACCGTTAAATGCCCACCTTTTCTCACAACTGTGTGAAGATATGGGTAGTGATCGTACCAAACTACTTTTCCGTTGGCTTTCTCGTGGGAAAAGTGTTAACTGGTTTATTTGAACTCTGGAACGAACTATATGGTTTTCCTTCATGAAAGCTTTGAGTTCAAAGAATGTTTTCAAGACTGGACACAAAATGCCGGAGTAATTCGTAATTGTTAACTGTATGTTTGTGTTGTCATTTGTGAGCGGAGCACCAAGGCACATTCCTTGTACGTGCACATACTTGGTCAATGAACTCATCCACTCAACTCAGCGGGTCGGGCAGCATCTCGGGAGAGAAGGAATGGGTGACGTTTCGGGTCGAGACCCTTCTTCAGACTGATGTCAGGGGAGGGGGCGGGACCTGCCCTAGATTGGCTAGACAGTCAGAACCTTTCTCCCAGACTGGAAATGTGAGATTGGAAGGCACAGCTTTAAGGTGAGAGGGGGAAAGTTTAAAGACTAGACCAAGTGGACCCGAACATCTCCTGCATTGGTGCAGCACCCCCCCCCCCCCCCCACTCTGATGTGCGGGGCGTGTGGTGGGTGCCTGGAACGGGCTGCCAGGGGTGTTGGCGGAGGCAGGTACCATAGTGGTGTTTAAGGGGCATTTAGACTTGCACATGGATGTGCAGGGCATGGAGGGGTCTGGATCATGACTGGTGTAGCTGGGACATGTTGGCTGGGGTGGGCAAGTTGGGCCGAAGGGCCTGTTTCCACACTGTACCACTCTAGGACTCCATGTGCAGGTAGGTTAGATTAGTTTAACTTTGCATCAAATTCGGCACGGGCATCGTGGGCCGAAGGGTTTTTTCACCCAGAGAGTTGTGAGTTTGTGGAATTCTCTGCCCCCTCCCCTGACATCAGTCTGAAGAAGGGCCTCGACCCGAAACGTCACCCATTCCTTCTCTCCCGAGATGCTGCCAGACCCGCTGAGTTACTCCAGCATTTTGAGGTGTCTGTCTTCGATTTAAACCAGCATCTGCAGTTCGTTTTTTATCCTTTACAAGACTGGAGATGGCTCTGTCAATCAGTATAACTGGCAGAGATATTTTCTGTTTCAAATAATCTTAATTTCTCCTTGCAAGGCAAGGACATTTCTCTATTTCACGTTCAAGATAGGGGGAGTGCCACATTGGCAAAAGCGAGTTGTTAATGGAGGAGTGGACTCTTTTCCATCTACCCCTTCATGAATTACAGACAAGTTCAGGCGAACAAAGTGAAGACAGCGTGATGATTATTATAACACAGCGATTACAGATCAACCTGGAAAAGTATTTCTCTGAATTGGGCAAAGATATTGAGTGGATATCAATCCCATTCAACATCTATCAATCAGTGCCTAAAGGTCTCGCAAACAGTAGAACAACAACTTTTGCAACTAGCTTCTGATGGATTCTTAAAAAAACAAGTATAAGGAGGACACATTAGACCACAGACAATAGGTGCAGGAGGAGGCCATTCGGCCCCTTGTTCTGGACTCCCCCAACATTGGGAACATGTTTCCTGCCTCTAACGTGTCCAACCCCTCAATAATCATACGTTTCGATAAGATCTCCTCTCATCCTTCTAAATTCCAGTGTATACAAGCCTAGTTGCTCCAGTCTTTCAACATATGATAGTCCCGCCATTCCGGGAATTAACCTAGTAAACCTATGCTGCATGCCCTCAATAGCAAGAATATCCTTCCTCAAATTTGGAGACCAAAACTGCACACAGTACTCCAGGTGTGGTCTCACTAGGGCCCTGTACAGCTGCAGAAGGACCTCTTTGCTCCTATACTCAACTCCTCTTGTTATGAAGGCCAACATTCCATTGGCTTTCTTCACTGACTGCTGTACCTGCATGCTTCCTTTCAGTGACTGATGCACTAGGACACCCAGATCACGTTGTACGTCCCCTGTTCCTAACTTGACACCATTCAGATAATACTCTGCCTTCCTATTCTTACCACCAAAGTGGATAACCTCACACTTATCCCCATTAAACTGCATCTGCCATGCATCCGCCCACTCACACAACCTGTCCAAGTCACCCTGCAACCTCATAGCATCTTCCTCACAGTTCACACTGCCACCCAGCTTTGTATCATCTGCAAATTTGCTATTTAACTTCACTTTGGTTACAAACACAAAATGGATTTCCAGGACTGTCAGATTCTAAGCCCTAAAGTTCATTTTTCCTTTATCAAGCTCATATCGTGTGTGAAGTTGGATTTTCGGCCCTTGTGGTCACTAAGACAAAGAAGAGGAACTGCATATTAGATGGCGAACCGCAACTGAGATTCAAATGAACAACCACAGAGTCAAATTTTGACAAACTATTTTCCCAACATAAGCAATTTCATCCTTCACATCGATGATAAATTATTTGGAATTAAGAATTTATTTAATGGATACTTTATTAATTTTATCCTAGTAATTATACATTATATTATAGAAAACTTTTGTTTACGTGCATACTAGAGAATAGGTGCAGGAGGAGGCCATTCGGCCCTTCGAGCCAGCACCGCCATGCAATGTAATCATGGCTGATCATCCACAATTCCTGCCTTCTCCCCATACCCCCTAACTCCGCTATCCTTAAGAGCTCTACCTAGCTCTCTCTTCAATGCATTCAGAGAATTGGCCTCCACTGCCTTCTGAGGCAGAGAATTCCACAGATTCACAACTCTCTGGGTGAAAAGGTTTTTCCTCATCTCCGTTCTAAATGGCCTACCCCTTATTCTTAAACTGTGGCCCCTGGTTCTGGACTACCCCAACGTTGGGATCAATACCTTAATCCAAAATAAAAATGCATGCAATTTTTATTGATTTTCACAATGAAATAGGATTGTTTTTAACTCGGGGTACAAGGTGCTCATGCAAATTAAAGAGGAATACACAGCTATCAAGACTTTGGGAATCACTGAGCTGGACAATTGGACACCACATTGACTTGGTGGTCGGAGTCTTTACTTTGTACTTTACTTTAGCGATACAGCGTTGAAACAGGCCCTTCGGCCCACCGGGTCCGTGCCGACCAGCGTACTCTTCCCCCATCCTGTCTCGGAGACGGCGATAGTATATTTGTCCCCTTTCCCGATGGGGCCCCAGGGTTGTGGCACTGTGTTTGTACCTCTCCCCGGCCCCCCACTCACTGTGTTTGTACCTCTCCCCGGCCCCCCACTCACTGTGTTTGTACCTCTCCCCGGCCCCCCACTCACTGTGTTTGTACCTCTCCCCGGCCCCCCACTCACTGTGTTTGTACCTCTCCCCGGCCCCCCACTCACTGTGTTTGTACCTCTCCCCGGCCCCCCACTCTCTCCCCGGCCCCCCACTCACTGTGTTTGTACCTCTCCCCGGCCCCCCACTCACTGTGTTTGTACCTCTCCCCGGCCCCCCACTCACTGTGTTTGTACCTCTCCCCGGCCCCCCACTCTCTCCCCGGCCCCCCACTCACTGTGTTTGTACCTCTCCCCGGCCCCCCACTCACTGTGTTTGTACCTCTCCCCGGCCCCCCACTCACTGTGTTTGTACCTCTCCCTGGCCCCCCACTCACTGTGTTTGTACCTCTCCCTGGCCCCCCACTCACTGTGTTTGTACCTCTCCCTGGCCCCCCACTCACTGTGTTTGTACCTCTCCCCGGCCCCCCACTCTCTCCCCGGCCCCCCACTCACTGTGTTTGTACCTCTCCCCGGCCCCCCACTCACTGTGCTTCCCCTCTTCACAGGGCGGCCTGGCGGCCATGACTATCTTCTACCCACTGGACACCGCTCGCTTGAGGCTCCAAGGTGAGACTCTGCTCTCCCTCGCCCCCTGCCTCCTCACCCCTGCCTCGTTACCCCTGCCCCTTTGCCCCTGCCCCCTCTCCCCCTTCGCCCCGGCCCCCTCGTCCTCTGCCCCCTCGCCCCCTGCCCCCCTGCCTCCTCACCCCTGCCTCGTTACCCCTGCCCCCTTGCCCCTGCCCCCTCTCCCCCTTCGCCCCCAGCCCCCTCGCCCTCTGCCCCCTCTCCCCCTTTGCCCCCTGCCCCCGGCCCCCTCGCCCTCTGCCCCCTGCCCCCCTGCCTCCTCACCCCTGCCTCGTTACCCCTGCCCCCTTGCCCCTGCCCCCTCGCCCCCAGCCCCCTCGCCCTCTGCCCCCTCTCCCCCTTTGCCCCCTGCCCCCGGCCCCCTCGCCCTCTGCCCCTGCCCCCCTGCCTCCTCACCCCTGCCCCCTTGCCCCTGCCCCCTCTCCACCTTCGCCCCCAGCCCCGGCCCCCTCACCCCCTGCTCCCTCTGCCCCCTGCTCCCTCTGCCCCCTGCTCCCTCTGCTGGAGCTCTGTGCAACTGCAGTCGGAACAACTTGTCTCCCCTCTCCACAGATGCCGACTCTTCCCAGCATTTTCTGATTGTTTGAGCGACGGGGAGTGGGTGGGGGGGGAGGGGAGAGCGGGCGGGTGAGGGAGAGAGGGAGTAAGGGTGTGAGGGGAGGGGTAGGCGGGAGGGAATGGAGGGGAGGGGAGGGAGGGGAGAGCGGGAGGGTGAGGGAGTGAGGGGAGGGGGGATGGGAAGGATGAGGGAGTAGGGGGAGGGTGGGGTGAGCAGATGGCAGGTGAGGGATGGGGGAGTAGGGGAGGGTGAGCGGGAGGGAGGGGTGAGTGGGTGGGTGAGGGAGTAGAGGAGGGGTGTGAGGGGAGGGAGGAGGGGTGAGTGAGTGGGGGAGGGAGGTTGTGCGGGGGGGAGGGGTGAGTAGGTGGGTGGGGGGAGAGGGGTGAGTAGGTGGGTGGGGGGGCGTGTGCGAGGGTCCGGCTGCTGTTCCTGACGCTGCTGTCTGCTCTTGCAGTGGATGATAAGATGAAGGCAAAGTCCACGCCCGTGGTGCTGGCAGAGATCATCAAGGAGGAAGGGCTGTGAGTAGGAGCGAGGCGGGGGATAGTACGTGTGTGTGCGGGCGGAACGGCCTCCGGTCTGGCTGTGGGGGGGGGTGCGTGAGGGGGAGGGGCCAGGGGGGGGCTAGTCTGTGTCCCGCCACCTGTACCCGGTTCTGAACCGTCACCTGCGGCCTCACAGGGAGACCGACGTTGTCGGAGGGAACTGCAGATGCTGGAAGACAAACACAGAGTGCTGGAGTAACTCAGCGGGACAGGCAACATCTCTGGAGAGAAGGAATGGGTGACGTTTCAGGTCGAGACCCTTCTTCAGACTGATGGGTAGAACGGTCTTGACCTGAAACGTCACCCTATCCATGTTCTCCAGAGATGCTGCCTGACCCTCTGAGTTACTCCAGCACTCTGTGTCTGTCCTTGTGTGTGTTGTCCATTCAAACTGTGCTGGACCTGATTCCATGATATTGGAGAGACAGTGTAGGCCTGGACAGTGTAGGCCCGGACAGTGTAGGCCCGGACAGTGTAGGCCCGGACAGTGTAGGTCCGGACAGTGTAGGCCCGGACAGTGTAGGCCCGGACAGTGTAGGCCCGGACAGTGTAGGCCCGGACAGTGTAGGCCCGGACAGTGTAGGCCCCGACAGTGTAGGCCCCGACAGTGTAGGCCCGGACAGTGTAGGCCCGGACAGTGTAGGCCCGGACAGTGTAGGCCCGGACAGTGTAGGCCCCGACAGTGTAGGCCCGGACAGTGTAGGCCCGGACAGTGTAGGCCCGGACAGTGTAGGCCCCGACAGTGTAGGCCCGGACAGTGTAGGCCCGGACAGTGTAGGCCCGGACAGTGTAGGCCCGGACAGTGTAGGCCCGGACAGTGTAGGCCCGGACAGTGTAGGCCCGGACAGTGTAGGCCCGGACAGTGTAGGCCCGGACAGTGTAGGCCCGGACAGTGTAGGCCCGGACAGTGTAGGCCCGGACAGTGTAGGCCCGGACAGTGTAGGCCCGGACAGTGTAGGCCCCGACAGTGTAGGCCCCGACAGTGTAGGCCCGGACAGTGTAGGCCCGGACAGTGTAGGCCCGGACAGTGTAGGCCCGGACAGTGTAGGCCCGGACAGTGTAGGCCCGGACAGTGTAGGCCCGGACAGTGTAGGCCCCGACAGTGTAGGCCCGGACAGTGTAGGCCCGGACAGTGTAGGCCCGGACAGTGTAGGCCCCGACAGTGTAGGCCCGGACAGTGTAGGCCCGGACAGTGTAGGCCCCGACAGTGTAGGCCCGGACAGTGTAGGCCCGGACAGTGTAGGCCCGGACAGTGTAGGCCCGGACAGTGTAGGCCCGGACAGTGTAGGCCCCGACAGTGTAGGCCCGGACAGTGTAGGCCCCGACAGTGTAGGCCCCGACAGTGTAGGCCCGGACAGTGTAGGCCCGGACAGTGTAGGCCCGGACAGTGTAGGCCCGGACAGTGTAGGCCCGGACAGTGTAGGCCCGGACAGTGTAGGCCCGGACAGTGTAGGCCCGGACAGTGTAGGCCCGGACAGTGTAGGCCCGGACACTGTAGGCCCGGACAGTGTAGGCCCGGACAGTGTAGGCCCGGACAGTGTAGGCCCGGACACTGTAGGCCCGGACAGTGTAGGCCCGGACAGTGTAGGCACCGACAGTGTAGGCACCGACAGTGTAGGCCTGGACAGTGTAGGCCTGGACAGTGTAGGCCCGGACAGTGTAGGCACCGACAGTGTAGGCCTGGATAGTGTAGGCCCGGACAGTGTAGGCACCGACAGTGTAGGCACCGACACCGGAAAAGAAATTAAGGGCAGGGCCAATTGTGAACGATGTGAGAGGGGAGGTAAATACAGAAGTTAAAGTGTTGTACTTAAATGCGCGTAGTATAAAAAATAAAGTGGATGAGCTTGAGGCTCAGTTAGTCATGGGCAAGTATGATGTTGTAGGGATCACTGAGATCCCTACACTGTAGGCCCGGACACTGTAGGCCCGGACAGTGTAGGCCCGGACAGTGTAGGCCCGGACAGTGTAGGCCCGGACACTGTAGGCCCGGACAGTGTAGGCCCGGACAGTGTAGGCCCGGACACTGTAGGCCCGGACAGTGTAGGCCCGGACAGTGTAGGCCCGGACAGTGTAGGCCCGGACACTGTAGGCCCGGACAGTGTAGGCCCGGACAGTGTAGGCACCGACAGTGTAGGCACCGACAGTGTAGGCCTGGACAGTGTAGGCCTGGACAGTGTAGGCCCGGACAGTGTAGGCACCGACAGTGTAGGCCTGGATAGTGTAGGCCCGGACAGTGTAGGCACCGACAGTGTAGGCACCGACACCGGAAAAGAAATTAAGGGCAGGGCCAATTGTGAACGATGTGAGAGGGGAGGTAAATACAGAAGTTAAAGTGTTGTACTTAAATGCGCGTAGTATAAAAAATAAAGTGGATGAGCTTGAGGCTCAGTTAGTCATGGGCAAGTATGATGTTGTAGGGATCACTGAGACATGGCTACAAGAGGACCAGGGCTGGGAACTGAATATTCAGGGGTACACAACGTATAGAAAAGACAGACAGGTGGGCAGAGGGGGTGGGGTTGCTCTGATGGTAAGGAATGATATTCATTCCCTTGCAAGGGGTGACATAGAATCAGGAGATGTTGAATCAGTATGGATAGAAATGAGAAATTGTAAGGGTAAAAAGACCCTAATGGGAGTTATCTACAGGCCCCCAAACAGTAGCCTCGACTTAGGGTGCAAGTTAAATCAGGAGATAAAATTGGCGTGTCAAAAATGTAATGCTACGGTGGTTATGGGAGATTTCAACATGCAGGTAGACTGGGAAAATCAGGTTGGAAATGGACCCCAGGAAAGAGAGTTTGTAGAGTGCCTTGGAGATGGATTCTTAGAACAGCTTGTACTGGAGCCTACCAGGGAGAAGGCAATTCTGGATTTAGTGTTGTGTAATGATCCTGATCTGATAAGGGGACTAGAGGTAAAAGAGCCATTAGGAGGCAGTGATCACAACATGATAAGTTTTACTCTGCAAATGGAAAGGCAGAAGGGAAAATCGGAAGTGTCGGTATTACAGTATAGCAAAGGGGATTACAGAGGCATGAGGCGGGAGCTGGCCAAAATTGATTGGAAGGAGGCCCTAGCAGGGAAGACGGTAGAACAGCAATGGCAGGTATTCCTGGGAATAATGCAGAGGTTGCAGGATCAATTTATTCCAAAGAGGTGGAAAGACTCTAAGGGGAGTAAGAGACACCTGTGGCTGACGAGGGAAGTCAGGGACAGCATAAAAATTAAGGAGAGGAAGTATAACATAGCAAAGAAGAGTGGGAAGACAGAGGATTGGGACTCTTTTAAAGAGCAACAAAAGTTAACTAAAAAGGCAATACGAGGAGAAAAGATGAGGTACGAGGGTAAACTAGCCAATAATATAAAGGAGGATAGCAAAAGTTTTTTTAGGTACGTGAAGAGGAAAAAAATAGTCAAGGCAAATGTGGGTCCCTTGAAGACAGAAGCAGGGGAATTTATTATGGGGAACAAAGAAATGGCAGACGAGTTAAACCGTTACTTTGGATCTGTCTTCACTGAGGAAGATACACACAATCTCCCAAATGTTCTAGGGGCCGGAGAACCTAGGGTGATGGAGGAACTGAAGGAAATCCACATTAGGCAGGAAATGGTTTTGGGTAGACTGATGGGACTGAAGGCTGATAAATCCCCAGGGCCTGATGGTCTGCATCCCAGGGTACTTAAGGAGGTGGCTCTAGAAATAGTGGAAGCATTGGAGATCATTTTTCAATGTTCTATAGATTCAGGATCAGTTCCTGTGGATTGGAGAATAGCAAATGTTATCCCACTTTTTAAGAAAGGAGGGAGAGAGAAAACGGGTAATTATAGACCAGTTAGTCTGACATCAGTGGTGGGGAAAATGCTGGAGTCAATTATAAAAGACGAAATTGCTGAGCATTTGGATAGCAGTAACGGGATCGTTCCGAGTCAGCATGGATTTACGAAGGGGAAATCATGCTTGACAAATCTACTGGAATTTTTTGAGGATGTAACTAGGAAAATTGACAAGGGAGAGTCAGTGGATGTGGTGTACCTCGACTTTCAGAAAGCCTTCGACAAGGTCCCACATAGGAGATTAGTGGGCAAAATTAGGGCACATGGTATTGGGGGTAGGGTACTGACATGGATAGAAAATTGGTTAACAGACAGAAAGCAAAGAGTGGGGATAAATGGGTCCCTTTCGGAATGGCAGGCAGTGACCAGTGGGGTACCGCAAGGTTCGGTGCTGGGACCCCAGCTATTTACGATATACATTAATGACTTAGACGAAGGGATTAAAAGTACCATTAGCAAATTTGCAGATGATACTAAGTTGGGGGGTAGTGTGAATTGTGAGGAAGATGCAATAAGGCTGCAGGGTGACCTGGACAGGTTGTGTGAGTGGGCGGATACATGGCAGATGCAGTTTAATGTAGATAAGTGTGAGGTTATTCACTTTGTAAGTAAGAATAGAAAGGCAGATTATTATCTGAATGGTGTCAAGTTAGGAGGAGGGGGAGTTCAACGAGATCTGGGTGTCCTAGTGCATCAGTCAATGAAAGGAAGCATGCAGGTACAGCAGGCAGTGAAGAAAGCCAATGGAATGTTGGCCTTCGTAACAAGAGGAGTTGAGTATAGGAGCAAAGAGGTCCTTCTACAGTTGTACCGGGCCCTGGTGAGACCGCACCTGGAGTACTGTGTGCAGTTCTGGTCTCCAAATTTGAGGAAGGATATTCTTGCTATTGAGGGCGTGCAGCGTAGGTTCACTAGATTAATTCCCGGAATGGCGGGACTGTCGTATGTTGAAAGGCTGGAGCGATTGGGCTTGTATACACTGGAATTTAGAAGGATGAGGGGGGATCTTATTGAAACATATAAGATAATTAGGGGATTGGACACATTAGAGGCAGATAACATGTTCCCAATGTTGGAGGAGTCCAGAACAAGGGGCCACAGTTTGAGAATAAGGGGTAGGCCATTTAGAACGGAGATGAGGAAGAACTTTTTCAGTCAGAGGGTGGTGAAGGTGTGGAATTCTCTGCCTCAGAAGGCAGTGGAGGCCAGTTCGTTGGATGCTTTCAAGAGAGAGCTGGATAGAGCTCTTAAGGATAGCGGAGTGAGGGGGTATGGGGAGAAGGCAGGAACGGGGTACTGATTGATAGTGATCAGCCATGATCGCATTGAATGGCGGTGCTGGCTCGAAGGGCTGAATGGCCTCCTCCTGCACCTATTGTCTATTGTCTATTGACAGTGTAGGCCTGGATAGTGTAGGCCCGGACAGTGTAGGCCTGGATAGTGTAGGCCCGAACAGTGTAGGCCCGGACAGTGTAGGCCCGGACAGTGTAGGCCTGGATAGTGTAGGCCCGGACAGTGTAGGCACCGACAGTGTAGGCACCGACAGTGTAGGCCTGGATAGTGTAGGCCCGGACAGTGTAGGCCTGGATAGTGTAGGCCCGGACAGTGTAGGCCCGGACAGTGTAGGCACCGACAGTGTAGGCACCGACAGTGTAGGCCTGGACAGTGTAGGCCTGGATAGTGTAGGCCCGGACAGTGTAGGCACCGACAGTGTAGGCCTGGATAGTGTAGGCACCGACAGTGTAGGCCTGGATAGTGTAGGCCCGGACAGTGTAGGCCCGGACAGTGTAGGCCTGGATAGTGTAGGCCCGGACAGTGTAGGCACCGACAGTGTAGGCACCGACAGTGTAGGCCTGGACAGTGTAGGCCTGGATAGTGTAGGCCCGGACAGTGTAGGCCCGGACAGTGTAGGCACCGACAGTGTAGGCACCGACAGTGTAGGCACCGACAGTGTAGGCCCGGACAGTGTAGGCCCGAAAACAGTGTAGGCCCGGACAGTGTAGGCCCGGACAGTGTAGGCACCGACAGTGTAGGCACCGACAGTGTAGGCACCGACAGTGTAGGCCCGGACAGTGTAGGCCCGGACAGTGTAGGCCCGGACAGTGTAGGCCCGGACAGTGTAGGCCCGGACAGTGTAGGCCCGGACAGTGTAGGCCCGGACAGTGTAGGCCCGGACAGTGTAGGCCCGGACAGTGTAGGCCCGGACAGTGTAGGCCCGGACAGTGTAGGCCCGGACAGTGTAGGCCCGGACAGTGTAGGCCCGGACAGTGTAGGCCCGGACACTGTAGGCCCGGACAGTGTAGGCCCGGACACTGTAGGCCCGAAAACAGTGTAGGCACCGACAGTGTAGGCACCGACAGTGTAGGCCCGGACAGTGTAGGCCCGGACCGTGTAGGCCCGGACAGTGTAGGCCCGGACCGTGTAGGCCCGGACAGTGTAGGCCCGGACCGTGTAGGCCCGGACAGTGTAGGCCCGAAGACAGTGTAGGCCCGAAAACAGTGTAGGCACCGACATTGTAGGCCCGCACCGTGTAGGCCCGGAGGCCGCAGTAGACCCAGACAGTGTAGGCCCGCACCGTGTAGGCCAGGACCGTGTAGGCCCGGAAGCCCGGGCGGCCGCCATTGGTGGAGCGGGAGCAGGTGGCCGCTGGCTGGGTGAGGTGACGTGGGGCGCAGGGCGGTGATGTCACCACTTGTCCCTTTGGGAGTGAGGAAGTTGGCCACCCTACCGATCCTATGTACTGCACCGCCGTGCTGTACTGTTGTGTGAATGCCCGGGGCTCTGCCCCTCTCTCACTGACTCTCGTCTCTCCTGTCCCAGGTCTGCCGTCTACCGCAGCTGGGCCGTGGTCATCTCCAGTCTCTGCTGCTCCAACTTCGTCTACTTCTACACGTTCAACGCCATGAAGGAGGTGTGGGCGAGGGGCCAGCCCGCCTCCAACAGCAAGAACCTTGTCATGGGCTTCCTCTCTGGTGCGTAGGTGGGCCTGTTCAGTACCTGTGTGGCAGCACACCCCCTCCCCTGCCCAAAGAACAAACCCTCCCCATGGTGAATCCCCTCAACCCTTCTCTCCCCAACTCTCACCTCTGCCAGCTTGAGCCTAGTCAGGCCTAGCCCTAGCCCTGGCTTTAGGCCTAGTCTTAGGTCTAGCAGCCTGAGGCCTAGTCTTGTTTTTTTGTGTTGGTTTTAGTGCTAAACCTAAAGCTAAACCTTCCACTATCAGTGTGAGCACAGCAGAGCAGGGCACTGTGGATGAGGTCTGGCCAGCGTCCCTTGCAGTTGTAACTGGTTGTGTTGCATGTGTGCATGGTAGGGTTGTGCTTGCATGTGTGTGCATGTGTGTGTGTGTGGTAGGGTTGTGCTTGCATGTGTGTGCATGTGTGTGTGTGTGTGGTAGGGTTGTGCTTGCATGTGTGTGCATGTGTGTGTGTGGTAGGGTTGTGCTTGCGTGTGTGTGCTTGTGTGTGTGTGGTAGGGTTGTGCTTGCATGTGTGTGTGTGTGGTAGGGTGGGGCGGGTGTGTGTGCGCGTGCGCGTGCGTGTGCGTGCGTGTGCGTGTGTGCATGCTGAGCTGACAGCTTTGTCTTGTGTTGCAGGGGTGGTGAATGTTCTGGTCACTACTCCGCTGTGGGTGGTCAACACCAGACTCAAGCTGCAGGGCGCCATGTTCAAGAACGATGACATCCAGCGGACCAACTACAAGGGTGTCGTCGGTAAGTCCATAAGTCCCAGGGGCAGATTTCGGCCCATCAAGTCTGCTCTGCCTCTACTCAGAGTTATAGTGATATGTTGTGGAAACACCGGCCAACAATGTCCCAGCTACACTAGTCCCACCTGCCCGCGTTTGGTCCATATCCCTCCAAACCTGTCCTATCCATGTACCTGTCTAACTGTTTCTTAAACGATGGGATAGTCCCAGCCTCAACTACCTCCTCTGGCAGCTTGTTCCATACACCCACCCCCTTCACCTTGAACCTATGTCCTCTGGTCCTTGATTTCCCTACTCTGGACAAGAGACTCTGCGCATCTACCCGATCTATTCCTCTCATGACTTCAATCGTGGCCGATCTATCTTTCCCTCTCAACCCCGTTCTCCTGCCCCTGACTCCCACACTGGGCAGTCGGTGTACGGTAGAGTTGCTGCCTCACAGCGCCAGAGACCAGGGTTCGATTCTGACTACGGGCGCTGTCTGTACAGAGTTTGTACGTTCACCCCGTGATCTGCGTGGGCTTTCTCCGGGTGCTCCGGTTTCCTCCCACCCTCCAAAGACGTGCAGGTTAATTGGCCTGTTGTAAATGTTTTTAAAAATTGCCCCTAGTGTGTGTGTTTGTGGGATAGTGTTAATGTGCGGGGATCGCTGGTCGGCGCGGACTCGGTGGGCCGAAGGGCCTGTTTCCGCGCTGGATCTCTAAAATTAAAACTACTAATCAAGAATCTATCTCTGCCTTAAAAATATCCATAGATTCGGCCTCTGCTGCCCTCTGCGGCGGGTAAGGGCAGTGGAGACGGGGCAGGGCGGGGGGCATCTGTAGCCAGAGTGAGCCTCTCCTCAGAGCTGTGCAGCGGGTAGAAGCAAAGATACTAGAGGAGCAAGATAGACCACTCGACCCTAAAACCGTAGCGCGTCACGGCGCCATTTTAGTCGGCAGAAACTTGCAGAAACATTTTAAAAGAAAAATAACAACAATCTGTGAGTTGATAGATGAGATATATTCTACATTTTAACGGTATCATCACACATACTGTTCCCCCAAAACACTGATTACACTGCGAGAGGCAGGTTTTGCTTACTAAAATGGCGGACGTCACGCTCCTTTGCGAACTACACTAGTTCTCTCACTAGGGTCTCTTCTACATCCCGCAGCTCCGCCCTTGCTCCCCCTCCCCCCACTCGCAACAAGGACGGAATCCCCCTCGTTCTCACCTTCCACCCCACCAGCCAGCGGATCCAACAAATCATCCGCCAACATTTCCGTCACCTACAACGGGACCCCACCACTGGCCATATCTTCCCATCCCCTCCCCTCTCTGCGTTCCGCAGAGACCGTTCCCTCCGTAACTCCCTGGTCCACTCGTCCCTTCCTACCCAAACCACCACCTCCCCGGGCACTTTCCCCTGCAACCGCACGAGATGCAACACCTGTCCCTTTACCTCCCCCTTCAACTCCATCCAAGGACCCAAACAGTCTTTCCAGGTGAGACAAAGGTTCACCTGCACCTCCTCCAACCTCATCTATTGTATCCGCTGCTCTAGATGTCAACTTATTTACATCGGCGAAACCAAACGCAGGCTCGGCGATCGCTTCGCTCAACACCTTCGCTCGGTCCGCCTTAACCAACCTGATCTCCCGGTGGCTGAGCACTTCAACTCCCCCTCCCACTCCCAGTCTGACCTTTCTGTCATGGGCCTCCTCCAGTGCCATAGTGAGGCCCACTGCAAATTGGAGGAACAGCACCTCATATTTCGCCTGGGCAGTTTGCAGCCCAGTGGTATGAACATCGACTTCTCCAACTTTAGATAGTTCCTCTGTCCCTCTCTTCCCCTCCTCCTTCCCAGATCTCCCTCTATCTTCCTGTCTCCACCTATATCCTTCCTTTGTCCCGCCCCCCTGACATCAGTCTGAAGAAGGGTCTCGACCCGAAACGTCACCCATTCCTTCTCTCCTGAGATGCTGCCGGGCCTGCTGAGTTACTCCAGCATTTTGTGAATAAATACCTTCGATTTGTACCAGCATCTGCAGTTATTTTCTTAGACTTCAGTACTGGCGATTTAGACGGAGTGGTTGGTCCATCCTGCTCCTCTAGTACCTTTGGGTAGAAGCAACCCCATTCTACCGCTGCAGCTGCCTGTTGCCACCAGGTGGGGGCAGTGAACAGCCACCGTTCAACCCTGTTCATGGAGCCTAGATCCTGCCTGACCCGCTGAGTTACTCCAGCACTTTGTGTCTATCTTGGGGCTACGTGATCTCCCGATTGCCAAACACTTTAATTCCCCCTGTGTAGGAAGGAACTGCAGATGCTGGTTTAAACCCGAAGACAAGCACAAAATGCTGGAGTAACTCAGCAGGACAGGCAGCATCTCTGGAGAGAGAAGGAACGGGTGACGTTTCGGGTCGAGACCCCTCTTCAAATTCCCACATTTTAATTCCCCTTCCCGTTCCTGCACTGACCTTTCTGAGGAAGGGTCTCGACCCGAAACGTCACCCATTCCTTCTCTCTCCAGAGATGCTGCCTGTCCCGCTGAGTTACTCCAGCATTTTGTGTCTACCCCCTGACCTTTCTGTCCTGGGCGTCCTCCACTGTCCGCGCGAGGCCAATCGCAGATTGGATGAACTGCGCCTGATATTTCTATTCGACTCCATCTGCCGCCTCTCCGCCCATTTCTGCAGGGCTGTGATCAACAGAGGTGAGGTTGCGAGTTCAGTTCTACCTGCCCTCCCACGGTAGTGCCGTGTTTACGGTTGATGCCTCGGACAAAGGCCGCGCCGGCCCCCGGGATGTGACGATCCCACCGCGCGTCCGCCATTGTTGTGTTGGCCCAGCCGGTGGTCAGGGCTGCCCCTGACCCACCCACATAGAGTGGTCAACTCCCTCGCTCCCCAAATACGGGACAAAAGGGCGGCACGGTAGCGCAGCGGTAGAGTTGCTGCTTTACAGCGAATGCAGCGCCGGAGACTCAGGTTCGATCCTGACTACGGGTGCTGCACTGTAAGGAGTTTGTACGTTCTCCCCGTGACCTGCGTGGGTTTTCTCCGAGATCTTCGGTTTCCTCCCACACTCCAAAGACGTACAGGTATGTAGGTTAATTGGCTGGGCAAATGTAAAAATTGTCCATAGTGTGTGTAGGATAGTGTTAATGTACGGGGATCACTGGGCGGCACGAACTTGGAGGGCCGAAAAGGCCTGTTCCGGCTGTATATATATGATATAAAAGGGGACGTCGCCGCCCCACGCGACCTCACCCAGCCAGCGGCCGCCATTGGTGGAGCGGGAGCACGTGGCCGCTGGCTGGGTGAGGTCGCGTGGGGCGCGGGGCGGTGACGTCACCCTTTGTCCCTTATTTGGGGAGTGAGGAAGTTGGCAACCGTACTAATACGGGACAAGGGCGGTCCTGTAGTGGACAAACTAATGCAGCCCAAAATACGGGATGTCCCGGCTAATACGGGAGAGTTGGCAACCCTAGTCACCACAGCCTGTGACCACATGACCCGTGACCCCCCTGACCCCCCCTCCCCCCGCATGTGACAGGTGACTGGCCTGACCCCCTTGGCCTGAGACCCCTGACCGTGACATCAGATGTCCGGACTCCCGACCTGCGTCCTGACCCCCTGATCCGAGACCCCCTGACCCTGGTAAGATCCTTAATGTCCACTCCACCCCCCTACCTCCCCCACCCCCCCCCCCCCCCATCCCAGTTTGTTTGTAGGTTAATCGGCTTGGTAAATGTAAAAGAAATTGTCCCTAGTGGGTGTAGGATAGTGTTAATGTGTGCGGGGATCGCTGGGCGGCACGGACCCAGTGGGCCGAAGGGCCTGTTTCCGCGCTGTATCACCTAACCAAAGATACTAGAGGAGCAAGATGGACCACTCCGTTGAGATCGCCTATACTGAAGTGTAGTACGCAAAGGAGCGTAACGTCCGCCATTTTAGTAAGCAAAACCCGCCTCTCGCAGTGTAATCAGTGTTTTGGGGGAACAGTATGTGTGATGATACCATTAAAATGCAGAATATATCTCATCTATCAATTCACAGATTTTTGTTATCTTTCTTTTAAAATGTTTCTGCAAGTTTCTGCCGACTAAAATGGCGCCGTGACGTACTACGGTGTTTAGGGTCGAGTGGTCTATCTTGCTCCTCTAGTATCTTTGCTCCAAACCACTGACCCCCTACAGTGAGCCCCTCCCCCGGCCTGAGCCCTGACCCCCTGGCCTGTGACCCCAATCCGTGACCTCCTGCCCCAGCTGACAATAGACAATAGGTGCAGGAGGAGGCCATTCGGCCCTTCGAGCCAGCACCGCCATTCAATGTGATCATGGCTGATCATTCTCAATCAGTACCCCGTTCCTGCCTTCTCCCCATACCCCCTGACTCCGCTATCCTTAAAAGCTCTATCTAGCTCTCTCTTGAATGCATTCAGAGAATTGGCCTCCTCTGCCTTCTGAGGCAGAGAATTCCACAGATTCACAACTCTCTGACTGAAAATGTTTTTCCTCATCTCAGTTCTAAATGGCCTACCCCTTATTCTTAAACTGTGGCCCCTGGTTCTGGACTCCCCCAACATTGGGAACATGTTTCCTGCCTCTAATGTGTCCAACCCCTTAATAATCTTATACGTTTTGATAAGATCCCCTCTCATCCTTCTAAATTTTTTAATGTCTCTGCAAGTTTCTGCCAACTAAAATGGCGCCGTGACGCACCACGGTTTTTAGGGTCGAATGGTCTATCTTGCTCTGCTCTAGTATCTTTGCTCCAAACCCTTGACCCCCTACTGTGAGCCCCCCCCCCCCCTCCCGGCCTGAGCCCTGACCCCCCCCCGGCCTGTGACATGGGACCACCTGCCCGTGCTGACTGGAGCCCCTGGCTGTATTGCAGACGCGGTGGGCCGCATTGTGCGGGAGGAGGGGGGTACCGGCGTTGTGGAGCAGCACTCTGCCATCACTGCTCCTGGTCTTCAACCCCGCCATCCAGTTCATGATCTACGAGGGCCTCAAACGCCACCTGATGAAGGGGCGCACGCAGGTATGGGCGAGTGGGAGGGGTGGGGGGGTCAGAGTGGGAGGGGGGGGGTGGGAAATGGTTGGGGGAGCAAGGTGGTGGGGGCTGAGTGTACATAGAAATGTGGGGGGGGGGGGTGGGCAGGCTGAGCTGGGGGGGCAGAGGGGTGGGGGGAGGGGGCAGGAGGAGGTGGGCAAGCCAAGGTAAGCGGAAGAAGGGCCATGGGACGGGGGGGGGGAGGGGTGGAGGGGGGGTTTGGAGGTAGGGGAGGGGTGGGGGGGAGGGGAGAGTGGAGGGGTGGGGTGGGGGGAGGGGAGGGGTGTGGAGGGAGGGAAGGGGTGTGGAGGGAGGGATGGGGGGATGGAGGGAGAGGGGTGTGGAGGGAGAGGGTGGGTGGAGAAAGGGGTTGGAGGGAGGGGTGTGGAGGGAGGGAGGGAGGGGGGGCCATGGGAATACCCACCCTGGCGGACGGCAGGATGAGGAAGTAGACAGATGTACAGGGGGGCAAGGTGGGGGTGAGAGCCAGGGGGTGGAGGGAGATGGGGTTGGAGGGAGGGGAAGGGGGTGGAGGGGACATCAATGGTTGAAGGATCTCGCCAGGAACTGTCTACTCCCCTCATTCAACGTCCCAAAGTGCAGCACCTTGCCCTTGCTCGGGGTAAACCGCCATTTCTCCTCCCGTTTCTGCAGCTGGTCAATATCCCGCTGCATCTCCTGACATCCGTCCTCACTGCCTGCAACTCCACCAACGTTAGTGTTAGCACTAGGGGTCGCCAACTTCCTCACTCCCAAATAAGGGACAACGGGTGACGTCACCGCCCCGTGCCCCATGTGACCTCACCCAGCCAGCGGCCACGTGCTCCCGCTCCACTAATGGCGGCCGTCCGGGCCTGGAGGCGGGTTGCTACGTAACCTCCGATAGGCGAACACACTCGGCTCCCCTCCCCGAACACACTCCGTTAGCCTACATTGTCCCAGCCTACAGCGGCCCCTGGGCCTACAGTGTCCGGGCCTACACTGTCCGGGCCTACAGTGTCTGGGCCTACAGTGTCTGGGCCTACAGCAGCCCCCGGGCCTACACTGTCCGGCCCTACAGCAGCCCGCGGGCCTAATATGGGACAAGGGCGGTCCCGTATGGGACAAACCAATTTAGCCCAAAATACGGGACAGTTGGCAACCCCAGTTAGCAGCAAACTTACTCACTAGCCCATCTACATTTACATCCAAATTTCTGAGGCCGCACCTCGAGACCAGAGCTCAAGTAACCGGGGCTCCGGCCTGGGTGGCGGTGTGAGGCCTGAGGCCCGGAAGGAGGCAGTGAGGCCTAGAGGTGACGGTTTGGGCCAGAGGAGATGGAGAGATGGCTGGGAGTGAGGCTTTTGGCCCAGATTCGAGGGAAGAGGCCAGGAGCTGAGGTATTTGGCCCAGATGGGAGGGAGGGCCTCGGAGGTCAGGCTTAGGGGCCTGGAGGAGGGAGAGGGAGGCCCAGGGGTTTGTGTTTGGCACAGAAACCGGTTCTGGCCAGGGATGGGGCCTGTGTTTCAGCTGGGTTCTCTTCCTGTCATTTCAGCTGTTCTCGCTTGAGGTTTTTGTCATTGGAGCCGTTGCCAAGGCCGTTGCCACCACGGTGACATACCCCCTGCAGACGGTGCAGTCCCTGCTGCGGGTAAGTCGGCGCGGGCGGTGAATCTGGCGGCAGTGTGACTGGAGGGCCCGGGGCCACATCCTGGGGCCTACTCCACACCCCAGCCCCACTGAGCCTCGGACTCTGGTTGCAGCCGCAGTGCCCCTGCTCCAGTATCTAAAGGGGCTGCTCCTTGCCTTCCGGCTGCACTTCACACCCACCGTCCTCATCTGTGGACCCCCTGTGCGTGGGTAGGGGAGAGGGTGGGGCCGAGGATGTCCTGGTTGGGTTGCTCCTGGGCCTGGCCAAGCTGGCCATCCGTGAGTCACGGCGCCAGGCAGAAGAGGGCTCTGCCCGAGCCCCTTTTCCGGGGTTACGTCCGTCCGCGCCCGGGTGGTGTTGGAGAGGGACCGCGGCGCTGCCCACGGGCACCCTGGGGGGTTTCCGGGACCGCTGGGCACCGCGGGGGGCGGGATGCACCCTGGACAAGGATGATGAAGGGTCTCGACCCGAAACGTCACCCATTCATTCTCTCCAGAGATGCTGCCTGACCTGCTGAGTTACTCCGGCATTTTGTGAATAAATACCTTCGATTTGTACCAGCATCTGCAGTTATTTTCTTATACCAGGTTCAAGAACAGCTTTTTCTCAGCAACCATCGGGCTCTTGTACACTGCACAACACCAAACGTACAATCTTCTATGGATTGTGACTTTGATTGTACTGCAGGCTTGGGTTTTGCACCAGTAATGGTTACCTGGAATTAGGGTCATTAAGTGAAAAGTATTTTAGATTATTATAGATAATAATAATAATAATAATACATTTTATTTATATAGCGCTTTTCATATACTCAAAGACGCTTTACAGAGATTTTGAGAACATAGGGAATTTAATAAATAGATAAATAAGTAAATAAATAAATGAACAGAGAAAGGAGACAGTAGGTGAGGTGACCTTCAGTGGTTGAAGGCAGTACTGAACAGGTGAGACTTCAGCGATGTTTTGAATGTGGTGAGTGTGGGGGAGTCTCTAACGGTTTGGGGTAGTGAGTTCCATAGGGTGGGAGCAGCGATGGAGAAAGCCCTGTCCCCCCAGGATCTGAGTTTAGTCCGGATGTGGGGGGATAGGAGATTGGCAGCGGCAGAGCGGAGGGTGCAGGTGGGAGTGTGCCTGTGGAGGAGGTCGGTCAGGTAGGATGGGGCCAGGTTATGGAGGGCTTTGTAGGTTATGAGGAGGATTTTGTACTGGATTCTCTGGGGGATGGGGAGCCAGTGGAGTTTATAAAGGACGGGGGTGATATGGTCACGGATCGAGGTGTGTGTGAGTAGACGGGCAGCGGAGTTTTGAATGTATTGAAGTTTACTGATGATTTTTGAGGGTGCGCCATAGAGGAGGCTGTTGCAGTAGTCCAGACGGGAGGTGATGAAGGCGTGGATGAGGGTTTCTGCAGCTGTGGAGGAGAGGGATGGACGGAGACGGGCAATGTTTTTGAGGTGGAAGAAGGCTGTCTTTGTGATGTGTTTGATGTGTTTGTCGAAGGAGAGGGTTTGATCAAAGATGATTCCAAGATGTATCTGTGTGTTATTGTAGGAAAATAACTGCAGATGCTGGTACAAATCGAAGGTATGACAAAACGCCAGAGTAACTCAGCAGGTCAGGCAGCATCTAGGAGAGAAGGAATGGGTGACCCTTCAGAAGGGTCTGGACCCGAAACGTCACCCATTCCTTCTCTCCTGAGATGCTGCCTGACCCGCTGAGTTACTCCAGCATTTTGTGAAATAAATACCCTGGACAAGGTTGGTCATTATAGTTATTTGAAAATGTAGTGATTGGACGACTTGGTGGTTGTGTGTTATGGTGGCGGGTGTGTTATCACTGTTTTGGTTTGTAAATGTTATTTTTATAATTGAAATTTCTTTTTTAAACTTAAAAAGCATTGCCCACTTCCACTAAGTGCAGGTTTCCCAAAACTCCAACCCTCTCGGCTCAGCGGTTTCCAGTGTTGGAACATCTGGTCTTTAGTTTTAGTTTAGAGATACGGCGCGGAAACAGGCCCTTCGGCCCACCGAGTCCGCACCGACCAGCGATCCCCGCACACTGACACTATCCTACACACACCAGGGACAATTCACACACACACACCAAGCCAATTAACCTACAAACCTGTACGTCTTTGGAGTGTGGGAGGAAACCGGAGCACCCGGAGAAAACCCACGCAGGTCACGGGGAGAACGTACAAACTCCGCACGGACAGCACCCGTAGTCAGGATCGAACCGGGGTCTCTGGCGCTGCAAGTGCTGCCAGGCAGCGACTCTACCGCTGCGCCACCGTGACCGCCTTTACCATCACCCGCGGGTTGTCAGTCCTAGTTTCCAACTCACTGCACCAGAGACCCCGGTTCGATCCTGACCTCCGGTGCTCTCTGTGTGTGAAGTTTGCACGTTCTCCTTTGTGACAGTGTGGGTTTCCTCCGGGTGCTCCGGTTTCCCCCCCACATCCCAAAGACGTGCGGGTTTGCCGGTTAATCGTCCCTTCTGTAAGTTGCCCCTAGTGTGCAGGGAGTGGATGAGACAGTGGGATAACGCAGACCGAGTGTGAACGGGCGATTGATGGTCGGCGAGGACTGGGTGGGCCGAAGGGCCTGTTTCATGCTGTGTATCTAAACTAAACTCAACACTGAGCAGGAGGAGGGGATGCAGTATTTAATGCAGCACTGCATTGATGGTACCTGCTGCCAACGCGAGACCTTGCCTGCCCTCTCTGGGGGTGTGTGGGTGATCGCAGGGCATGGGGTTGGTGAAGACCAATTGCCTTTTAAATCAGTAGCGGGCTCAGATTAGTGGCGCAGCGGTAGAGTTGCTGCCTCACAGCGCCGGAGACCCAGGTTCCATCCAGTGCCGTCTGTACGGAGTTTGTACGTTCTCCCCGTGACCTGCGTGGGTTTTCTCCGAGATCTTCAGTTACCTCCCACGCTCCAAAGACGTACAGGTTTGTAGGTGAACTGGCTTGGTGTAAATGTATGTAAGTTGTCCCTAGTGTGTGTAGGATAGTGATAGTGTGCGGGGATCGCTGGTCGGCACGGACTCAGTGGGCCGAAGGGCCTGTTTGCGTGCTGTATCTCTAAACTAAACTAAACTAAACTAGAGGAGTTATATCCCAGCCACATTGACCACCATCCGAGAACACTCACCAGCCGGCAATCCCTTTGTTCCTGATGCCTTCTGTCTGTGTTGAGTTGAATTGAAAGACACAGTGAGGACACATGCCCTTCGGCCCATCGAGTCCATGCCGCCCATCGATCAATAGGTATTAGAAGGAGCTGCAGATGCTGGTTTACACTGAAGGTAGACACAAAGTGCTGGAGTAACTCAGCAGGTCAGGCAGCATCTCTGGAGAGAAGGAATGGGTGACGTTTCGGGTCAAGACCCACAGTCTGGTGAAGGGTTTCGACCCGAAACGTCACCCATTCCTTTTCTCCACTAGTTCTACGTTATCCCACTGCCGACACACTAGGGGTGATTTACAACTTTATCAAACCTACAAACCTGTACGTCTTTGGAGTGTGGGAGGAAACCGGAGCGCCCGGAGAAAACCCACGCAGGTCACGGGGAGAACGTACAAACTCCGTACAGACGGCACCAGTAGTCGGGATGGAACCCGGGTTTCCGGCGCTGTGAGGCGGCAACTCTACCGTGAACGTGTAAACCACATGCGTTTCCCATGGCTCCCATGTTTTTTCCAAAAATAAATGTAATCAATTCATTATTGTAATGAAAAATTATTGTACAACGCAAAAGAATACGAACAAGCCCGCCACCATAATTCAAAGTCAAAGAAAGATTCTTAAAAACGGAATATGAGATAAGTATGTCACAATCCTGGTCACGGATACATCACACCCCCAGCGTGCCCCTGGACAGTGGGCATTCCCTCTAGTACCACCCAGAGTGTCCTGGACAGTGGGCAATCCCTCCAGTACCACCCAGAGTGCCCGTGGACAGTGGGCATTCCCTCCAGTACCACCCAGAGTGCCCGTGGACAGTGGGCATTCCCTCCAGTATCACCCAGAGTGCCCGTGGACAGTGGGCATTCCCTCCAGTATCACCCAGAGTGCCCGTGGACAGTGGGCATTCCCTCCAGTATCACCCAGAGTGCCCGTGGACAGTGGGCATTCCCTCTAGTACCACCCAGTGCCCGTGGACAGTGGGCATTCCCTCTAGTACCACCCAGTGCCTGTGGACAGTGGGCATTCCCTCTAGTACCACCCAGTGCCCATAGACAGTGGGCATTCCCTCCAGTACCACCCAGAGTGCCCGTGGACAGTGGGCATTCCCTCTAGTACCACCCAGTGCCCATAGACAGTGGGCATTCCCTCCAGTACCACCCAGAGTGCCCGTAGACAGTGGGCATTCCCTCCAGTACCACCCAGAGTGCCCGTAGACAGTGGGCATTCCCTCTAGTACCACCCAGAGTGCCCGTAGACAGTGGGCATTCCCTCTAGTACCACCCAGTGCCCGTGGACAGTGGGCATTCCCTCCAGTACCACCCAGAGTGCCCGTAGACAGTGGGCATTCCCTCCAGTACCACCCAGTGCCCGTGGACAGTGGGCATTCCCTCCAGTACCACCCTGGCGAGCCCTCTATGTTGTGTTGCATTGCACTGGGGACCCTGGCGGACAGGGAGTGGGGAGGTGGGAGCACTGGGGTGGGCACGGGGAGATGCCATGGTGGGCTGGGGAGCTGGTGTGCGCGGGGAGAGGGCAGGGGGCAGTGTGCCGTGCCACGCCGGCCCCTCGGCCTAACGCCGACTGATTTCTCTCCCCAGTTCGGCCAGCGCAGGAAGGACGCGGGGAGGGGCCTCTGGGGGAGTCTGCAAAGTGTCGTCTACCTCCTGAATCAGAGGGTGCAGTGAGTACATCCCCCCTTACTTATTTCCCTGTCCCTCCCCCCTTACTCCCCTCCCCCCCTTACTCCCCCTCCCTCCCCCCCTTACTCCCCCTCCCTCCCCCCTTACTCCCCCTCCCTCCCCCCCTTACTCCCCCTCCCTCCCCCCTTACTCCCCCTCCCTCCCCTCTTTACTCCCCCTCCCTCCCCCCTTACTCCCCCTCCCTCCCCTCTTTACTCCCCCTCCCTCCCCCCTTACTCTCCCTCCCTCCCCTCTTTACTCCCCCTCCCTCCCCCCCTTACTCCCCCTCCCTCCCCCCTTACTCCCCCTCCCTCCCCTCTTTACTCCCCCTCCCTCCCCCCTTACTCCCCCTCCCTCCCCTCTTTACTCCCCCTCCCTCCCCCCTTACTCCCCCTCCCTCCCCCCTTACTCCCCCTCCCTCCCCTCTTTACTCCCCCTCCCTCCCCCCTTACTCCCCCTCCCTCCCCCTTTAGTCCCCCTCCCTTCCCCCTCCCTCCCCCCTTACTCCCCCTCCCTCCCCCTTACTCCCCCTCCCTCCCCCCTTACTCCCCCTTTAGTCCCCCTCCCTCCCCCCTTACTCCCCCTCCCTCCCCCCCTTACTCCCCCTCCCTCCCCCCTTACTCCCCCTCCCTCCCCTCTTTACTCCCCCTCCCTCCACCCTTACTCCCCTCCCTCCCCCTTACTCCCCCTCCCTCCCCCTTACTCCCCCTCCCTCCCTCCTTACTCCCCTCCCCCTCCTTCCTCCCCTTTACTCCCCCTCCCCCCTTACTCCCCTCCCCCTTACTCCCCTCCAACCCTCTTACTCCCCCTCCCTCCCCCTTACTCCCCGCCGTCTCCTCCTTAGTCCCCTCCCCCCCTTACTCCCCTCACCCTCCCTCCCCCCTTACTCCCCTCCCCCCGTCTCCCCCTCCCCCCCCCTTACCCCCCTCCATCTCCCCCTCCCCCCCCCCCTCTCCTTGAGCTGGTATTCCTGGCATCACACTAGAAACGTCAATGACCAGAGGCCATGGAGTAATGGTGAGATGGGGCAGAGTTTAAAGAAGATTGGGCGGTTAATTGGCTTAAGTAAAAAAAATGTAGATTGTCCCTGGTGTGTGTAGGATAGTGTTAGTGTGCGGGGATCGCTGGTCGGCATGGACTCGGTGGGCCGAAGGGCCTGTTTCCGAACTGTACCACTAAACTAAACTCAAAGAACTAAACAGCAACTGAAGCTGTTTGTTGCCACTTATACAATGATAATCCCTGACTCATGGACCCCCCCCCCGCCGTCTCCCCCTTAGTCCCCTCCCCCTCCCTCCCCCCTTACTCCCCTCACCCTCCCTCCCCCCTTACTCCCCTCCCCCCCATCTCCCCTGTATAGGTCTGATTTAACGAGGGTTTACTGTTGGGTGAAGTGGGGGGTCTGAAGAAGGGTCTTGACCGGAAACGTCGCCCATTCCTTCTCTCCAGAGATGCCGCCTGACCCGCTGAGTTACTCCAGCATTTTGTGCCTCTATCTTGGGTGACGTTGGGTCATTGTGGTAGAACGGGCTTGGTTCCCACCTTACTCCCCTACAAACTTGCACATTTGTAGGATCACTCCCCGATCCCCGCACACTAACACTATCCTACACACACTAGGGACAATATTTACATTTACCAAGCCAATTAACCTACAAACCTGTACGTCTTTGGAGTGTGGGAGGAAACCGAAGATCTCGGAGAAAACCCACGCAGGTCACGGGGAGAACGTACAAACTCCGTACAGACAGCGCCCGTAGTCGGGATGGAACCTGAGTCTCCTGCGCTGTGAGGCGGCAACTCTACCGCTGCACCACCGTGACCGCTGTAACACAACTCTGCACCTTGTTTACTTTCTCCTTTGGCACCCCCTGACGTATGGGTATGTGGTATGATTTGCCGAGATAACCCGCCTAATTCTGCTCCTATCATTCTCATGCGCTTGTGTAAGCGTGTGCGTGTAACCCGCCTAATAACCCGCCTAATTCTAATAACCCACCTAATTCCTCTAATAACCCACCTAATAACCCACCTAATTCCCCTAATAACCCACCTAATTCCTCTAATAACCCACCTAATTCCTCTAATAACCCGCCTAATAACCAGCCTAATTCCCCTAATAACCCGCCTAATTCCCCTAATAACCCGCCTAATTCCCCTAATAACCCACCTAATTCCTCTAATAACCCGCCTAATTCCTCTAATAACCCGCCTAATTCCTCTAATAACCCGCCTAATAACCAGTCTAATTCCCCTAATAACCCACCTAATTCCCCTAATAACCCACCTAATTCCTCTAATAACCCACCTAATTCCCCTAATAACCCACCTAATTCCCCTAATAACCCGCCTAATTCCCCTAATAACCCACCTACTTCCCCTAATAACCCGCCTAATTCTAATAACCCCCCTAATAACCTGCCTAATTCCCCTAATAACCCACCTACTTCCCCTAATAACCCGCCTAATTCTAATAACCCCCCTAATAACCCACCTAATTCCCCTAATAACCCGCCTAATTCCCCTAATAACCCGCCTAATTCCCCTAATAACCCGCCTAATTCCCCTAATAACCCACCTAATTCCCCTAATAACCCGCCTAATTCCCCTAATAACCCGCCTAATTCCCCTAATAACCCACCTAATTCCTCTAATAACCCACCTAATTCCCCTAATAACCCACCTAATTCCCCTAATAACCCGCCTAATTCCCCTAATAACCCGCCTAATTCCCCTAATAACCCCCCTACTTCCCCTAATAACCCGCCTAATTCTAATAACCCCCCTAATAACCTGCCTAATTCCCCTAATAACCCGCCTAATTCCCCTAATAACCCACCTAATTCCCCTAATAACCCGCCTAATTCCCCTAATAACCTGCCTAATTCCCCTAATAACCCACCTAATTCCCCTAATAACCCACCTAATTCCCCTAATAACTCGCCTAATTCCCCTAATAACCCGCCTAATTCCCCTAATAACCCACCTAATTCCCCTAATAACCCGCCTAATTCCCCTAATAACCCGCCTAATTCCCCTAATAACCCACCTAATTCCCCTAATAACCCACCTAATTCCCCTAATAACCCGCCTAATTCTAATTCCGCCTAATATTCTGTATAATGTATAATGTAAGGTTCTGTATATAATAATGTAATATTCCGCCTAATAAACGGCCTAATTGTGCTCCTATCATTCTCATGCGCTTGTGTACGCGTGTGCGTGTAACCGGCCTATTTGTGCTCTTATCATTCTCATGAGCTTGTGTACGCGTGTGCGTGTATTTCCTGATGTACTTGTTCCCTCGTATTCATCGTGTTCTCCTCTGCTTGGCTTCCCAGGCGCCTGGGGTTCGTGGGCCTGTACAAGGGGCTGGAGGCCAAGCTGCTACAGACCGTCCTCACCTCCGCCCTCATGTTCCTCATCTACGAGAAGACCGCCGCCTTCATCTTCCACATCATGGGAGCCACCCCTCACGCCAGCAAGTGAGGGGTTACCATGGATAGCAGACGCTAAATTCCGGCATAACTCAGCGGGACAGGCAGCATCTCCGCAGGGAAGGAAACTTGTATACACTGGAGTTTAGAAGGATGAGAGGGGATCTTATAGAAACATATAAAATTATAAAAGGACTGGACAAGCTAGATGCAGGAAAAATGTTCCCAATGTTGGGGGAGTCCAGAATCAGGGGCCACACAGTCTAAGAATAAAGGGGAGGCCATTTAAAAATGAGGTGAGAAAAAACCTTTTCACCCAGAGAGTTGTGAATTTGTGGAATTCTCTGCCACAGAGGGCAGTGGAGGCCAAATCACTGGATGGATTTAAGAGAGAGTTAGATAGAGCTCTAGGGGCTAGTGGAATCAAGGGATATGGGGAGAAGGCAGGCACGGGTTACTGATTGTGGATGATCAGCCATGATCACAATGAATGGCGGTGCCGGCTCGAAGGGCCGACTGGCCTCCTCCTGCATCTATTTTCCATGTTTCTGTGAATGGGTGACGTTTCGGGTCGAGACCCTACTTCAGACTGACCCGAACTGTCTCGACCCGATACCTCACCCATTCCTTCTCTCCAGGCACGCCACCTATCCTGCTGAGTTACTCCAGCACTTTGTAGCCAGCTTCAGCGTAAACCAGCATCTGCAGTTCCTTCCTACACATAGAAACATAGAAAATAGGTGCAGGAGGAGGCCATTCGGCCCTTCGAGCCAGCACCGCCATTCATTGTGATCATGGCTGATCATCCACAATCAATTGTCTTTACTAATCTTTTTCTCTTAACATACCTTTAAGAAGCTATTACTGTCCTTCATTATATTCTTGGCCACCTTCCCCTCGTACTTCATCTTTTCAGCCCGTATTGCCCGTTTTGTTACCTTCTGTTGTCCTTTGACAGTTTCCCAATCCTCTGGCTTCCCGGTACTCTTTGCTGTGTTATACATCTTTTCTTTTAGTTTTATTCCATCCCTAACTTCCCATGTCAGCCACGGGTGCCTCCTACTCCCCTCAGAATCTTTCTTCCTCTTTGGAATGAAATGATCCTGCGTCTTCCGGATTATGCCCAGAAATTCCTGCCATTGCTGTTTCACCGTCATTCCTGCTAGGATCCCTTTCCAGTCTACCTTGGCCAGCTCCTCCCTCATGCCTTCATAGTCCCCTTTGTTCAACTGCAACACTAACATTTCTGATTTAACCTTCTCCTCAAATTGCAGATTAAAACTAATCATATTATGATCTCTACCTCCTTTACCTCGAGTTCTCTTATCAAATCTGGTTCATTGGACAACACTAAATCCAGAATTGCCTTTTCTCTGGTAGGCTCCATTACAAGCTGCTCTAAGAATCCATCTCGGAGGCACTCTACAAACTCTCTTTCTTGGGGTCCAGAACCAACCTGATTTTCCCAGTCTACCTGCATATTGAAATCCCCCATCACCACAGTGGCATTCCCTTTCTTACATGCCAGTTTTAACTCCTGCTGCAACTTGCACCCTACATCCGGGCTACTATTTGGGGGTCTGTAGATAACACCAATTAGTGTCTTCCTGCCTTTACAATTCCTCAACTCAATCCACAATGACTCTACCTCGTCAGTCCCTATGTCGCCCTTCGCAAGGGACTGAATTTCATCCCTCACCAGCAGAGCTACCCCACCTCCTCTGCCCACCTGCATGTCCTCCTGCAGCCACGTCTCTGTAATCCCCACAATATCATATCTACCAACCTCTAACTGAGCCTCAAGCTCATCTACTTTACTTCTTATACTTTGCGCATTCATATACAATACTTTTAATCCTTTGCTTGTCTCAGCTTCCACATCGATTCCTATTACACTTGGCCATTCTCTCCTATACCTTCGTGAGCTTTCTGTCCCGTTAATTCGGAGATCTTTCTTAACTTTTCCTACACTCTCTTTCCCTTTAACTCCATCCTTGACTATCCCATTTGACCCCCCCCCCCCGCCCCTATTTAGTTTAAACCCACCCGTGTAGCAGTGCCAAACATGTCAATAGACAATAGGTGCAGGAGGAGGCCATTCGGCCCTTCGAGCCAGCACCGCCATTCAATGTGATCATGGCTGATCATTCTCAATCAGTACCCCGTTCCTGCCTTCTCCCCATACCCCCTGACTCCACTATCCTTAAGAGCTCTATCCAGCTCTCTCTTGAATGCATTCAGAGAATTGGCCTCCACTGCCTTCTGAGGCAGAGAATTCCACAGATTCACAACTCTCTGACTGAAAAAGTTTTTCCTCATCTCCGTTCTAAATGGCCTACCCCTTATTCTTAAACTGTGGCCCCTTGTTCTGGACTCCCCCAACATTGGGAACATGTTTCCTGCCTCTAACGTGCCCAACCCCTTAATAATCTTATACGTTTCGATAAGATCTCCTCTCATACTTCTAAATTCCAGTGTATACAAGCCTAGTTGCTCCAGTCTTTCAACATATGACAGTCCCGCCATTCCGGGAATTAACCTAGTAAACCTACGCTGCACCCCCTCAATAGCAAGAACATTGGTCCCCCGCCTGTTAAGCTGCAATCCGTCCCTTTTGTATAATCCACCCTTAACCCCAAAACAGATCCCAGTGGTCTAAGATTCTAAGAATCTAAATCCCTGCCCACTGCACCAGCTCCTCAGCCACACATCCAGGTCCTGTATCTCCCTGTTCCTGCTCTCACCAGCACGAGAAACTGGAAGCAAACCGGAGATAACCGCCCTGGAGGTCCTGCCTTTCAGACTTCTTCCAAGCACTCCAAAGTCACGCTGCAGAATATCCATCCCCTTCTTTCCTACGTCGTTTGTTCCGACATGCACTACCACTTCCGGCTGTTCACCTTCGCCCTTGAGGATTTCCTGCACTCTGTCCGTGACATCCTGGGTCCTGGCACCAGGGAGGCACCACACCATCCTCCAATCCCGCCTGTTGCCGCAGAAACCCCTGTCCGTACCTCTCACAATGGAGTCCCCTACTACCAGGGCTCTGCCTGACGTTGGCCTCTTTATAGACAATAGACAATAGGTGCAGGAGGAGGCCATTCGGCCCTTCGAGCCAGCACCGCCATTCAATGTGATCATGGCTGATCATTCTCAATCAGTACCCCGTTCCTGCCTTCTCCCCATACCCCCTGACTCCGCTATCCTTAAGAGCTCTATCTAGCTCTCTCTTGAATGCATTCAGAGAATTGGCCTCCACTGCCTTCTGAGGCAGAGAATTCCACAGATTCACAACTCTCTGACTGAAAAAGTTTTTCCTCATCTCCGTTCTAAATGGCCTACCCCTTATTCTTAAACTGTGGCCCCTTGTTCTGGACTCCCCCAACATTGGGAACATGTTTCCTGCCTCTAACGTGTCCAACCCCTTAATAATCTTATACGTTTCGATAAGATCTCCTCTCATCCTTCTAAATTCCAGTTTTGGCTCAACAGCATGTTTTGCTTTGCAGACCTTTCTGCCGCTCAGGTGGCAATGTCTTTTGTCTCGACAGCTTCCAAATGGGTGAACCTGTTCTCAAGGGGTACAACACCTGGGGTCCCTTTCACCCCAAGTTTCCTTCCCTTCCTCACCACCACCCACCTTCTCTCTTCCAGTACCTTCGGTGTAACGATCTCACTGTAGGACTTGTCCAGGAACGACTCAGTTTCTCGGATGAACCGGAGGTCATCCAGTTGCCTCTCCAGTTCCCCAACACGGCCTTCAGGAGCTGAACCTGGACACACTCTCTCTCCACAGGTGTAGCTGTCAGAGGCAGCAGCAGTGTCCCTGACCTCCCACACCCTGCAAACATCACACTGTCTCAGCTTGCTTGGCATTTCTTCACTGCGTCTCACCCTCCCGGACTTGTGGCGTAGTCTCCACACCTCAGCCTCCTCGCCAAAGACTCTCGAGCCAACGACTCGCACGTTTCTCACAAGGCACTCCGAGCCAAAGAGACTCTCGCACGTTTCTCACAAGGCACTCCGAGCCAAAGAGACTCTCGCACGTTTCTCACAAGGCACTCCGAGCCAAAGAGACTCTCGCACGTTTCTCACAAGGCACCTCCCTCGACAAGGCCGCTCCCCTTCTCCGCCAATCCCCTCACTCACGCCTTCACCTGCCGACCTTGAAGGTACACACCTTGGTTGTCCCATGCCTTGCCCCTCCAGATCCAGGGGAGGGGGGGGGGGGTGGTCTGGAGAACAGGCAGTGAAGAGAGGGGGGGAGAGAGCAAGG